>NC_056731.1:1683606475-1683723975 GCF_019279795.1 Protopterus annectens | reverse complement strand
AATGTTTGCAACTGGGAATGTGTCAGTATGGTTTATGATGTAAAATGCTTGCAGCTAGGATTCTGCCAGTGTGGATTGTTTTCATTTATAGAAATGCATGATTTCTTATGTCATAGGTGATGGTTTAATAAAGATGTTTCTAGTTTAAAAAAAACAGCAGGAACTGAATAATTTACATAATATTCCTTAGTTTATATGATATCTAGCAATATATGTGAAGTATAATATTCTGTAAATGTGAACTTGTTAAAACATTTTGATTGCTTTTATATAAATTTAAATTTGCCTACATCACAAGTAATAATTCAATAAAGGTGTTTAAAAAAAAGATGCTGGATGATTTAGGGGAGAAATGGCTCGAGAGGGTACTCGTAGCAGTATGGAGAGAAAGGCACATCTCAGATGATTTGAGAATAATGCCAGTGTTCAAGATGATTGAAGAATAAGTAGTCTAGTGCCAGTGTACAAGATGATTGGACAATAAGCATTCTAGTGCCACTGTACAAGATGATTGGACAATAAGCATTTTAGTGCCAGTGTACAAGATGATTGGACAATAAGCATTCTAGTGCCAGTGTACAAGATGATTGGACAATAAACATTCTAGTGCCAGTGTACAAGATGATTGGAGAATAAGCATTCTAGTGCCAGTGTACAAGATGACTGGATAATAAGCATTCTAGTGCCAGTGTACAAGATGACTGGATAATAAGCATTCTATTGCCAGTATACAAGATGATTGGACAATAAGCATTCTAGTGCCAGTGTACAAGATGATTGGAGAATAAGCATTCTAGTGCCAGTGTAAAAGAATATGGAACATCATTCTTCTGCTGCACTGCGATCTTGGGGGTTATATATTCTACCTCTGAGATCACCATACCTCGAAGAAAGGGAATAGTCCAATAAATGGCCATCTTGGATGTAATAAATGTAAATCTGGTTGTTTCACTATTCAGTCTCAGTATTACAGGACTTGCTGCAGTGGATCCCAACATTTCAAAGGGTTATAGAAGAACTGTGTTGGTCAGGTATAACTGTCAATAAATGCAGGAGATTGGCACTTAATTGAGAGCAATGGTGACAGCTGGCGCAACATCCCGGTTCCATGTAAAAACTGGGAAAAAGGGTGGTTAATAATAATGATCAACATGTTGCAGGAAGATAAGAAAATGTTGTACTGGAAACTGAATGAACAGTATGATTCTATTCTTGAGCTAAACATTAAATGTAAAAATCTAATGTTTTGGAATAAAATTCAAAGTAAATCTGTGGAGAAAGCAAAACATTTGCAGAAATGTCTAGCAACCCTTGTTTATCATAGCAAGTCATACTGTCAAAATAAATAAATAAACTGTAAATGGGAAAAAAATCTCTAAAGGAAGACACTCACATTAACCCTTTAAGGTTGAGAAAGGTGAATGGTGCAAACATGCAGATCTGAAAGTCCTACCCTGGGATTCATGAAGGCTCCGTGCAAGAATGTTTATTTCTTGCATGGAGTGGATCAACAGTGCACCTTGCATATTCATGAAGGCACGCTGCTGTATAACCTGCATGGACATGAGTCATAAATGAGTGCAGGGGGCATGTCCAAGCAGTGCTCATACAGTAAACATGCCCCCTACACTCAGGAAGTGCCATTTGGCACTTTGTAAACAAAAACAGTATTCGCAGACACTTGCATACCTCTCAGCTGTACAGATATTTGCAGAAAGCAGAGTTTTGCCACATATGTTAGGTGTGTTCGTTCTAAAATCCATACTCATCTGTCAAAAAGCTGAGGATGGAAGTCATAACATAATAACAAACATTTGAGTCTAAGACTCCACATCCTTCAAAAAAGGCATGGCTAATGCAAAACCTATTATTCTATCAACTTTCTAAGTTTTTTAAGAGCAATATTTAAAATCTGTCCCTCTTTGTCCCTCCATCATGTTAGGCTTTGTCCATATATTATGCTCTAAGAGGTTGACAGGTGTGACTGTTAGCTATGTGCATATCCCTAAACAAAGACAAATAAAACAAATATAACTTTTTCCCCCGTTCCTACTAAGGTGTAAGCGTAGCTGAGTAGGTGTGCATGTCCCGCAGCTGTGTTCAGCATATCTTAAACATCTGAAGGAGATAAATATAAATATACAGCCAAGCTTCCCAAAGTGAGATTGCATAGTAGTTACAGCTTTTGCTTAGCATGCAGTCATTTATGGTTCAAGCCACAATGTAGTCTATTCATTTTTATATGTGAAAGCAGCACTAAAATATCTTTTTTTCATAAATAGGTAGTAAATAATAAACATTTGTTAACCAGGGTAGTGTAGCAGGTCCAAATGTGAGGAATCAGTGTAGTACAGATGTGAAACCCACATATAAACACAAGTGTCCCATACAGTATAGCCACAGAAGAATATAATGCAATGAAAGCACATAGGAGGATGCTATGGAAGGAAAACATACATATCATAAGATATCATTAATAGGGAATCAACCCCACAATCTATAAAATGAAAGCTGAACAATGCTACATTTTGCTCAGCTATGCTTAGCTAGTGTAAGCATTGCTTAAATCTAAATGTTTAGCAATAATTAGAGTAGTTAAACGGATTTGCGCACTGGTAAACAGTGCCTAGCATCTGCCACTTTAAGCAATGCTTATTTTAGCTAAGCAGTTTTGCGTGTTGCTTAGCTTTGCTTAGCATATTCAAAATTGGCCAATCCTGCAGGCAGTAATACTACCATAAATAGTTGTAGCTGATCACTGCAGGCACTATGGCTGGTGTTGGTGAAGGTGCACATTTCTGGGCGCAGCGCTGGGGCATTGAGGAGTTCAGGGTCATAGTTGGACTCCTTGTAAAAACCAAGAAGGGAGACTGCTGCAGAACCAGTAGCAGGGCTCCCAATACAAAGCAGAGGACTGGGAGCATCTCGCACATGACCTCATCAGTGCTACTGGTATCCCTCGGACTGGTGAGCAGGTCCGGCACCATTACGCTGACCTGAAGCATAGGAAGAGGGATCTCTTGGACCAGTGGATCCCAGATGCACAGTCACGGAATGTCCCTGAAGTGTGTAAGTATCAGTATCAATTAGTGTTCTGCAAAGAACAGCCTGAGTATGTAATCAATAGGTATACATAAATGTGTATTTATCTCCTGCACAGCTGCAGATGAGAGGGCTGCAAATATAGATGCACATGCCAGCAGGCTGCTAAAGCTGTGCCAGGAGGCTGGTGAGTAAATATTTAGCTTGCATTGTTCAGGGTAAATAAATAGAAAGTAGTACATTGTCAACAACTAGTAGGTAAACTGTGTACTATGTGTAATGAATAAAGGACTATCAGGTGAATAAAGGTCTCTATAGCACTGAATAAAAATAAACCCCTCAGACTGTTATGTTTATTTTGTCATGTTGTGGTAGGAATAGAAATGTGTACAAGGTCTGCATAGTTATGTGTTTCTGGTAGAAAACAACTGTTTTGTGCAACTATTACTGAAAACTTAACACATATCTGTTGTCTGAAAATTGCAGTACAGTTGTCATTAACTAGGGTATTTGTCTAACTACAAGGTCAGATTGTGCAAACCAGAGAGTACTAGGGAAAAAAGTCAAGTATCAGTCAGTAGTTCCTCAGTGGCTCATTGTGATTAAATACAGCTATGGTGTACCTTTTTACACAAAAAGGCACTGTTCGAATCTTGGCAATGGCAGTACACTGAATGCATATTGTCAAACAAGAATATGTGAATATTTGAATAAACAGTCAGGTAGTATTAACATAAATTACCTCCACAGGTCTGCGAGGTAAGAAAATGTTTGTAATAGCTGTAAGAAGGCTTTACCAACATACTCTGTGTTCAACATATCCACTGTCCAACCCCAAGGCTGCAAATGACAGCAGGATAAGTACATACACCAAGCACTTTGCTCCGATACATGTCCCTCAAGTGTCATGCTGTCACGGCTAATGGTCACTGCTACTAATAACCAGGGAGACAGATAGAAACCCTGGTGGAGTATGTCAGTACCACACCCCCAAGCATGAGTGCCGGGCACTCCTGTCAGTGTCACATATGTAACTGTGAAGATGTGAATATGTGTAGAAACAGTCAGGTAGTATTAACACATATTTCTGCAACAGGTCTGCCAAGTAAGGAAATGGGTCTATTAGCTGTAAGAAGGCTTAAGCAATACACTGTTCACAACAATCCCACTGTCCATCCCAAGGCCATAGGTAGATATACAGTGAGGTCAGCCATGGAGAGTAATGAGTAGAGTAATGATCTGTACAGTTGTTGAAAACTGAAGACTAGATAGTTGTCAATTGATCTCTCTCATTCTCCCTCACCGTAGGGTGACACCAATACCTCATACACATTAAATGGGTATGTTCATCTCCAAACATACTGTTGGGACATGTGTCCTATTGTTATAGAAATATTGAACCATTTGAATATTAATGTTCCCTGTTCAAATACTATCATTGGTGGCCTGTTGCTATCAATGTAACTTGCATGCTGTTATAACGCTTATTATGGTTCCATATATGCAAGTGTTCTGTTTGTTATGCAACTGTTTCAATTCTATTTTATGGGGTCAATTGGAACACTCATGCATGCTGTTATAGCTAATCCTGAAATGTGCTGTTCTTGACTAACCAACATATTTTTTAAACTGAAACACCATAACATGTCTGGGAAGGCAAATCCTGGCAGATCCATCTGTCCCGTCTCATCTGGCCATGGCACTAGGCCCCAGCATGTCTGGGATTTAACCCAGGCCTTCCTCTTCCATTGGTCCTGTACCACCTTTGGGTGGAACCACCTCAGGGGACGGGGCTCGTCTGCTCCCCTGGGAGGGGTGTGGAGAGGAGACCAACACCTGCAGTCAGATCTGGGGTTTGGTGTGCAGCGTCCTCCATTCAGAATATGATGATCAGCAGTGCCAGCATGAGGGACTCCTGGCACATCTTGAGGGTCAGCCTGCTCTTCCTGTGCAGCCCCCAGCATAGCCAAATTTGAGGCTGTGAAAGTGCAGTGGTGACTGCCCATGGGTGGGGAACTCAGTCACACTGTAACCATATGGGGGCTCATGTGCATCTGATTCCCAACCATCCTCCCCATCCAAGGTGTTTACCACCACATGTGTTGTATACTGGCCCTGTCAGATGTCTTGGCTGTCTTCCTACCCAACTTACCTCCCCAAATGTGCCTACTATCCTTCCCCAACATCTGACTCTCACCTTATAAAAAAAAAAAAAAAAAAAAAAGAAGGGCAATCTGTTTCCCCATACATAGCTATTTTGCACACCTGTCCACTGGACACGTGTAATCTCATCTAATTGGCTTAACAACACATTACTGTTGTCCTCACCCCTCTCTCAGGGGATTTGAGTGGCCACATTCACATCCAAATTCTGTACAAATGCACAGCTGTTGCTGTATCAGAAATGGACAGCTATGGACCTTCCCTACACCCATCCTGCACATCCCTAGCTATCTTTCATATTGTTTTCCCTCTGCATGCCCCCTTTTTCACCACTTTCCTATCACCCCTTTTTTCTTTTCTTTTAAAGAAATGGTCATGGGGGTAAGCGGGAGCAAGCAGCAGCAAGTGGCAGTAAGCAAGTTTGCATGATGCTAAGTGATGCCTACACAAAAAAGCAGTTTCCCATTTAACCATGTGTTGGCATCACTTACCATTGTGCAAACCCACTTACAATTGCTTAAAAGTGCCTTAATCACTCTGTATCCATCAGCCACTGTTCTGCCCAGCAACAAAATAATCAGCCCTGCCAGGTATTGAACCCAGAACCTTGTACACCATAGTCAGAGCAATGCACCACTACATCATCTGAGTTGTAATACGGAGTGTTGCTTTTTCAAATATACAGGTATAGAATGCTAGGGAACAAACACTGTGGAATCAGCCATGTTTAGTATATATAAATATACAAATATAGATGTGTATGGTGATAGATAAATGTGAAAAAGTATATACATCAGATATATGGAGCTATACATATAAAACAAATACATACAGAATATATACATATATAGTTATATAAATATAAGTATGGATATCAAAAAAAGGAATATGTATATATATATATATATATATATATATATATATATATATATATATATATATATATATATATATATATATATATATATATATATATATATATATATATATATATATATATATATATATATATATATATATATATATATATATATATATATATATATATATATATATATATATGTGTGTATATGTATATATATGCTCATAACATGTAGTGGAGTCATACCCAGCACCATACCTCTCCACCTCTTAGTCCATGAATTCTGGACAAAGGCTGTCAAAATGGGGAGGGGGAGCAATGAGCCAAGACTAGGGACATAATGTACGTACTGCAGTTATAAATGTAGAATGTTGCTAGATTAACAGGGTTTGTGTCAGCATACATGTTCAGAAGGATGTTAGTTCTGAAACTGAAATGTATGTGATCATTTACTGACAGAAATCCTCACGTCATCACAGTGATTTACGACAGAAATGAAAATAATGATTCTGTGGAACAGTCCAGAAATATGAGCAATAAACCTGGACAGTCTGAACCAATATGGCCAGTCAAGAGGTATGCTCAGAACCTCTTAGTGCAACAAATCTGGACCAAGCCTGACAAAGGGGGATGGTAAAGCCATGACACTGGGAACATATCCCAAATACTGGAGTAGATAAGGTGACACAGTGGATACAGTAACACCCTCCTGTGTGTTGTAACATATATTGACTGGAATAGCCCATGCCCAAAACCAAATTACTCCCCACTAGTTACTGACATAAATCTTCACATCATCAGAAATATACAACCACAAGTGTACGAAGTCACAAAAGGCAGGAAACAGCTGTAAAATCCAAAAATCCACTTTAATATGCACAGGTATAAGTGCTTTTGTCTCAAAAGTGCTTAAACAGGAAGTTCCTGTTTGCTTTCAGAAATACACAACTGAACATCTGATAAATATCTGGACATAACGTCACAGTAGGGAAACTACACTGAGCTGCTAGGCATGTCACCAAGCCCTGTCTAAACTACAGGCAGACTGACACAACACTAACTCAATTTTGCTATGGGGGAATACACATGTAATTGCAAATATATTAGACACGACAGGGATGTAACAGCACTGACAAACAGAAACCAGTGTCAAAAGTGCATACACATAACAAATCTCACCACATTCAAAGTGACATACTGGTAAGCCACATGAACAGTAGAATATATGAACTGTATGAACAAAATCACAACGTATTTGCCACTCACACACTACCCCTATATATATTGGCCCAATTCATAGTGTAGTCTGACGCCTGACTGTGGTATGGGACATGTGTCAGTCTGTCCCTACAAACATATAGAGCTGATAGAGCACCAGAAACTGGAGCAGTATGCAAAGTAAGGTAGAAAATGACCCATAACACTTACATCTACCCCCCTCCCTACACAGGCCAAATACCACATTCACAATACACTGCTACACAATCCTGACAGTCTGTCAACAATTGCCAGAAATGCACAGTCCCCACAACTGAACATCTAGGCTTTGTCCTTAAATATAAGGCCTCCTACACATAACATGTCTGGCAGTCTGATACATCACTGGGATGATATCAGGAATGAAGTCACTATATAATGATATACTATACCTATTATCCATCTCTTGCTACATGACATCTGGACAAAGCCTGACATACTTGGGGGGGGGGCAGAGGCCCAAACACAGGGGCATTATTGACATATTGCTGTTATAAACTGAGAAAGTTGCTGTTGTAACAGGGTTGTTGTAACATATCTGTTCTGAGGGATATGAAGTCAGAAACACACATGAATGTTACCATTTACTACTGCAATCCTCAGAGTATGCTACTGAATTTCCAAGGGCACAAAATGTGTGAGTAACACACACACCAAATATAACAGTCCAAACTCTGGACAGTCTGTGGATAGCCCTACAGTTGAGAGTTATGTCAACCACATAACACTAACAGACTTAAAATTCATGCAGAGCAGCCATATCCACCTAAACCCTTTCAAATTAGCATTACTTCAACTGTATAGCAGCAATACTTACTTTCTGTCCCTATGTCTGGAACATTCTCCCCCAGTTTGTTGGGCAATCTCCACAGTGTTTGTTGTAAGAAGTATTTTCAACTACCCTCTGTGATGCTGTTTGTCACACACCTCCATGAAGTCCTCCTCACAAGCAAGGAAAAGGGGCAATGCCAACATGAAGTACTCAGTTATAGGAGTGTGTTTCCATGCTGATGCGTATGGGAATGATACCAAAGCTGTTTTACATGGAATTAGCAAGTGGGGGACTCCAACTGGTGCACAGGCCATCAGCTGCACATGAGCACTACCTACAAAAGCCAAACTGTTGCCTATACAAAACAGATCTATATCCTGCATATATCTTAGAGAGAGAGAGAGAGACAAACAGACAGACAGACACACTGAAACCGATGGATTATACCAACTGAACCAAAAAAAGAAACACAGGTATGTCAAACAATTAAGCATGCAGTGGAATGTAGTAGGGGTATGTAAACATGGAAAATAAGTTAAAAAAATTATGTCTAAACAACACATGCTGTACTGATATATTTCTGAACAGAACCTATGGCCATAGCATCTGTGTCTGTCTGGAGTGACATAGAACACAGCTAAGGGCCCTGAGTCACTCCAGGAAAGGATGGCTCACATATGACCACTACTGGAGTGTGTGTTGCACAGTACTGACTGTGACACTGCTAGGACAGTTACTGGGATGTTGCAGATATCCATATGTTAACTGTGAATACAAATATGATATACATGTTTGTCTCAGACATGTGATGGACCTATACAGGGTGTTTGCATACTGAAATACTGTCACAGCTGTGTGTTGAACTGCATGTGATATACTGACCTCATACCATTCAACTGTCCAGTGTTATGCACACTGACCATATGTGCACCTCATATTTGTAGTTATGTTATGAAGAGTTGTGTTATGTCTGGCAAATAATTGTAAACCTGTGAACACTGACATTACAACATCACCTTCTCTTTTTTGACTGTAAACGTTAGTGGTCGCCACAGCAGATCATCTGTCTCCATGTCTTCCAGTCCTCTGCATCTTGCTCTGTCACACCAACCACCTGCATGCCCACTATTACCACACACATACACCTTATCTAAAGTCTTCCTTTTTTCCTTTTACCTGGTAGCCTCATCTTTTCCCAAATATACTCAGCATACCTCCTCATCACCTGTCCAAACCAACATGATCCTGCCACTCTCTGGTTTTGTCCCCAAGCTGTCCAACCTGGGCTGACCCCCTTACATACATATTCCTAATCTTGTACACCATCATCACACCCAGTGCCCATCTTAACATCATTAATTCTGCTACTTCCAGCTCTGACTAGTGCCTTTTTTTTCAGTGCCAATGTCTCCAACCCATATGACATAACTGGTCTCATTACCCTCTTGTAGACATTCCCTATCACTCTCAATGGTACTCATCTGTCACAAATCACTCCTGACACTCTTCTTCACCACCAACATCTTGCCTGTACTCTCGTCTTCACCTCTCCCCCACACTCGCCATTACTCTGAACTGTTGTTCCCAAGTATTTACACCTATCCACCTTTGCAAAGTGTATTCCCTGCATCCTCACCATTCCTCTATACTCCCTACCATTTACACACATATATTCTGTCTTAGTCCTGCTGACCATCATTCCTACCCACTCTAGACCATACCTCCGTCTCTCCAAGGTCTCCACAACCTGTTCCCTACTCTCACTACAGACCACAATGTCATCTACAAACAGCACAGTCTACGGGGACTCCTGTCTGATCATGTCTGTCAACCTGTCCATCGCCACTGCAATTAAGAAAGGGCTAATAGCTGATCCCTGATGTACTCCCACCTCCACCTTAAATGCACCTGTCACTCTCAATGCAGAACGTACTGCTGTCACACTAGCCTTGTTACATATCCTGTAGCATTCTTATGGATTCCTCCACCACTCCTGATCTCCTCATGCAATACCACAACTCCTCTCTAGACATCCTGTCATATACTGTCTCTAAGTCCATTAAGACACAACACAGCTACTTCTGACCTTCTCTGTATAGCTCCATCAACACTCTCAGCAAACATCGCATGTGTACTGCTCTTTCCTGGTATGAAACCATACTTCTGACCAGTACTCCTCACCTCCCTTCTCAACCTAGCTTCCACCACCCTTCACCATTACCGCATGCTGTGACTGATCAGTCTTATCTCTCTGTAGTTACTACAGCTCTGCACATCACCTTTGTTCTCATAATCAGTACCCACACACAATTTATCCACACCTCACGCATCCTCTCACTTTCCAAGATTACAGCAAACAATTTAGTAAAAAGACCACTGGCATTTGTCCTAAACACCTCCATGCTTCCACAGGTATGTCATCTGGTCCAATAGCTTTTCCATTCTTAAACCTCTTCATAGCTATCCTTACTTCCTCCTTGACAATCTGTTGCATATCCTGATTCACAATACCCACATCATCCAACCTTCTCTTTCTCTCATTCTCTTCATTCAACTGTTCATCAAAGTACTGTTTCCACCTGCTTGACACACTCTTCTTGTTTGTGAGTACACTCCACCATTTCCTTTATCAGTCTTATTTGTTGCACATCCTTCCTAGCTACGTGCCTCTGTCTAGCCAATTGGTACAGGTCCTATTCTCCATCCTTGGTGTCCAAGCTTACATACAACCCTTCAGATGCCCCATCCTCAGCCATTCCCACCACCCTCTTTGCCATGCACTCCATCTCCTTATACATGTGTCTCCTTTCTTCATCTGTCTGACAATCCCACTTCTCCTTGGCCAACCACTTTCTCTGTATATTCTCCTGTGCTTCCTCATGCCACCAAGTCTCCTTGTCCTCTTTCCTCTGTGCAGATGTCACACCAAGCCCTGTTCTACTCATCTCTCTTACTAGCTCAGATGTAGTTACCCATATATTTGCTAACTCTTCACTGCCACCCACTGCCTGTCTTAACTCTTCCCTGAACTCAGCCTCACAATCACCCTTTCTCAGTATCCACCATTTGATCTGTGGTGCTGCCCTCACAGTCCTCCATCACTTCTTGATCACCAACACATCCCACAGACCAACATTTCATGCTGCCTAACTACACTTTCACCTGTCTCCACTTTACAGTTACCAATCCCCTTCAAGCAGGCCCACCTGCATAGGAGATAATCCACCTGTGTGCATCTTCCTCCACTCTTGTATGCCACCCTATGCTTCTCGGTCTTGTAAAACTACATATTCACCACAGCCATGTCAAACCACTTTTGCAAACTCCACCACTATCTCACCTTCTGCATTCCTTTGCTTAACACCATACCCACCCATCACTTCTGCATCCCCTCTGTCCCCTTCACCAACATGCCCATTTAAATCTGCTTCAATCACCACTCTCTCACCCTTGGGTACACTCATCACCACTTCATCCAACCACATACACCAAAGCATGTCTCTCTCATCCATCACATACACAATTAGTTGAGCATATGCACTAATAGCTGCCATCATTACACCGTCAATTCCCAGCCTCCTAAACATCACTCTACCCAACACTCTTATCACCTCTCCAAACACTCTTGGCATAATTTTCCTTCAGGTTAACCCCTACACCAGTTCCCCTCCCATACACACCATGATAGAACTAGTTGTACCTGACTCTGATAAACACAGCTGTACACCCCTTCCATCTGGTCTGTGGCACACACAATATATCCACCTTTCCTCTGTCCATCGTATCAGCTAGCTCTGTCCCCATACCAGTCATACTCACAACATTAACAGTTCCTACCCTCACTACCACAGTCCTAGCCTTTCTCCTTTCTGCCTACCATATAAGCATCAGACATCCTCCAGGGTATTTATGTGAATGCAAAGGCTACTGTACTATCAAACGATGTATGTGTGTTACAGCAATATAAAGAAAGTGTCACTAATTTTGGCCCATAGCCCACCTTGTATGTGCGGTGTCCTCCAGATGTCCTGCCCTAACAGGTTGACATGACTGACTGATCAGCAAGACTGTAATTACAGTGTGCCATACTGACACAGCATAGAAATGTATAGCAGGTATTACCTGTGCATATGTATGTATGTGCAGGTGTACTTGGCTGCATCATAACAACTGACATGGGATGCAAAATGTCAGGTAAATAAACTGTACATGTTGCACACATGTGTAACCTTAGTTTCCACTAATGGCAATCACAAGGCCATCTTCACATGTGTCTACAGTCTCAGAGGCAAAATACAACCCACCCTGTAATGGTGGTCAATCAAAGTACATACACACACACACACCATAGCTACAGCCACCCTGCTCCAGTCAGATTTAGGGAAAACATCACCTCCCCCGGCTTACCATCAGTACAGGTGGACATGCACAGCACACGCACCCCTCCCCTCATTACCATGGATCAGGTGCAAATTACCTAATCAGAGTTAACAAAAGCAAGTCCCCTTAGGGCCTAATAACATTCCTGTCTGCATTCTACATGAACCCATGCATATGCTTCCAGCTCCATTACATACTGTATGCAAGCAAAGCCAGAGCACCATTGACATACCATCTGCAAGGAACACAGATGTGAGTGATGAATGGTGGTTTATGCAATGCACTGTCCCTCATTGGGGGAACATGACATATCAGGACCAGGAGTACAATGCATGTTCATACAGTGCTGCTAGGTACAGGGGTATGATGTGTTTGTAAGTGGTGGCTAATGATAGTCCATATTCATGTGCTGGCTGTGTAATGAACTCTGGGAAATGTCTGAGGTCCTGTGATGTGTTTTCCTGTTTATGTCTTCTAGGTGCCATGCAATGGCAACTCTCTTACACTGATGCAAAGACAGCAGCCATCACAGAAGCTGCAATTTTAAACTATGACATCTTTTCTGGCCCTATCTGGTAAAATCTGTGTGAGTGGACTGCCATGTGAGATGAGATTGTCCACAGAGTGAACATCTTGGGCCACCATGGACACACATTCGATTGGGTCAGGCATAGATCAACTGACCTGATACATAGTGCCCGGCAAAGGGCTGCTGCTGCAGTGAGGGGCCATACTGCTACCGGTGGGGGGCCAGCCACACAGGCCCCACTTACGGTGACAGAGGGACTCCTTGCCAACATTGGGGTAGCCCCCACACAACCTCAAACATGGAAAACAGCAGTAGTGGAGGTGGATGGCACCCAGGCAACAGGTGAGGAGTGTCCAGGTAAGGACAAAGTGCACATCAATTTAATGAAGTAGCATTTAAGCTGCCTTCCATAGAGTATCTAGATGTATATATCAGTGCAAAATGGAATAGTGGGTTGTGTTTAGTAATGCACACAAGTGTATGTGTATGGTGAAGGACAGCAAATTGTGTAATATCATAGTGTGTACTGTACCTGTGCAGAAACATACCATTCATCTTGTACCAATATCTAATGTGAATCTGCTGACAATACATCTCCCTCACAGCTACAAAGTTCCCTCAGGTCTGCACATGGAACAGTAGCCTGAAGTCAGTAAGTATGGGATTTTCCTGTTGTGACTCACCAGTACCAATGCATGCTAAAGTTAATGCATGTGACCATGCACACAACTGTTACACTCAGCTATTTGGCAATATCTGTATGTTCACCTGTGGTGGTGTTTACTGCATTGCATAATGGTGGTCATCATAGGGACCTATTTGCAGGAGATGTCACATATCTGTAGCATACCTCACAACCTGTCATGGCAGGACATCTGGACAAAGACTGACAAAAATGGGGGAACAAAGGCCCAGAACTAGGGTCATATTGTAAAAATTAGTGGTATACAGTGTATATAAATGGTGTACACACCTATTAGAATGCCAGGTATTTGTGATATACAAAAATGACAGTACAAAAGACAAGTTCAAAATACTCCCCTGAACGAAACACCATGATCCACAATATCCAAATCCTTTATTGAATGAAGTACATAATCAATAGGTTAAGTGCTTTCATCTACTCAACGTAGATTTCTTCAGAAACAGGTGCGTGTATACTTACTATATCCAATGTAAGCTTGGGAAGTTGTTTGGGTAACCGACTTTGTTTTAACATACATGTACGGCAGGTTATGCAGAGTGCACCTCAAATTAGGACATTAATTAGTGGGACCAGTCTAGAGATCACTCGAGTAATGTATCAGACAAACAGAGGAGTTATGAGGAACAGACCAAACATATGAGCCACACATGTAGACATTCAGCAAAACCCTGTACAGTTGGGAGGTATGTTCTGTAGGGTTGCCAAAGTGCTATACAGGTGAACAGCAATAATTTACATGGGTGCAGTGTGTGCTAGGTGATGGGCCATCACCTACTAACACCACTCACATATCCCAGAGGTGTATATTAGTAGTAACAGTAATTGGAAAGGGCTGCACTGCATGATGCTGAGGGTCTGGCCATAGTGTGTATGTTATTGTCTGATTGTGTGTTGTGAATGCCCCCAGTCGGCTAATGTGGCATGTGTGTAATACCTTTGAGACACCTCACCTGTATGTGTGTGTGTGTGTGTGTGTGTGTGTGTGTGTGTGTGTGTGTGTATACACCTGCAAATCTTATAGTGCCGATAGTAATTTACATATGTTGTTTTTCCCTCACAGGTAGACATGGTGGCTGCGGTCTGTCCCGCTCTGGTTCTGATGTCAGTGTCTCTGCAGACTCTTACCATGATGCTACTCATATTGAGGCACAAGTGGGGTTGTCAGGGGCTGAATCTGTGCCATCGGTTGGCATCCCACTATTGTCAACCCCATCCATGCACAGTCACAATGCCCACACAAACCCCGTCACCAGTGGCCAAAGATAATTGACAGTTGATGGGTGGTGGCATGGAACAGGCTGCTGTGGTGACTATGGGAAGTGAAGGTGCAGGCACTAGCCATAGCCAGAGTGCTGGCGAGGTCCAATACAGGCAGATGGGGAGGGGTGCTCGGAGGATGATTGCAGCCCGTCATGCCCCTATTGCAAGTGCTACAGCAACAGTCACCAGATGCATTTTTGGGCCATCATGGAGGACAGGCATATAATGAACGTAACAACAGACATATATACAGGGTCATGATGAGCACATCCCTGGTGTCCATGATGAAATTCGTGAAATCACTGCAGTCATCTATGAGCGTACTGAGGTCATGGATAGATGGTGGGGGGAGACCTTGGCACTCCTCAACCATGGAATATCTGTGCTTGAGCATTTGGAAGATGATGGCCAGCAGCCACATGGATGAAGGGCAGCACCACAATCAGCTAAGGGTCTACATGGCCATGCACCATCACGTTCCCATATTGGCAGTACCACCAGCACTAATGAAGGGGGTGTGGTTTCTACACTACGATGCAGCAGACTATGGGCACGTCATCCTGGCTGGTCCCAACAGGGATGCGGATCCATCAGGCAGCAGTCACCATCGGGGAGTAGTACTGCATCTGGACCTGGCCCGGGTGGTGCCAGTGATACCCTTGGCAGGCCCAGTTCCCATGTCCATGGCTGGAGACAGTAAGCTGTACACCCTGCCATGTACAGCCCACAGCTGTCCAGAATATCCTGTGTAGGGCACCCACATGGAGTGACTGTGTGCATATAAACACACACACATCACCATCATACAAGTCACCTCCTCACACACACACACACACACACACACACACACACACACACACACACACACACACACACACACACACACACACACCACCCCTGCACAGCCCATTTAATGAACACCCACCCAAACACACACACATGATGTCAACCGTATGGCCCAGCCCAGGCTTCTGGCAAACCCACACAACACCCTATGCATATGATGATGCCTGTGCCACATCCCTGCCATCCATACCATCGATGCAGGTACATGCTAATATGGCACCACACAATGAAGCAATAATCCAAAAAAATGACTCAGCCAGTAAATCCAATTAATATGGGTCTGATGCACAGGGTGACTTTAGTAGAGTGTTGCTATTTAATGCTGTGTAAGGTGCTGTCATCTGACATTTGTAATGGGTACACATCAGAGTTTGTGGGTACTTTTTCAGCCATGATGCATTATTGGTGTTAGTAATACTAAGACAATGTGTTCTCATATGCTGTATTCTGTTTGTGTTCCAGGTGTCTGTGTGTCAGCAGGATGTGACCCTGCAGACATCACAAATGAGAGGTATGGCAGTGTTGTAACACATTGGCTATGTCATTACCGAGGTATAGTTGTATTTGCACACATTTCCCAGGTCTGTGTAACAGTTCTTGCATGTGCCTCACAGCTTATAGGGCTGAGGGGTTGTACATAAGTCTATGGTGGTTGACATCAGCTCTAGTAGAGTGGACAATGGTAAGTGTGGTGGGTGGAACACACCTTAGATTGCTAATGCCCTCAACCCCCAATGAAAATTGTGTCGACCAAACACAGAGAAAACTGTTCACACACACACATACACACACACACACACACACACGCACACACACACGCACACACACACACACACATACACACACTGACACACACACGTACGTGCATGCACAGGATCACAGTTGCCAGTGTTGTGCTTGGAACCCCTACCCATCACGTTGTGGTCCCACACTATTATGCGATTATTGCAGGTGGCACAGGACTATTAGTGAGATAAGTGTTACAAGGTACCTGCAAGGTAAATAACATCACATGGCCTTTTGAGGTATGGCAATGGTGGGTATACAGGGTGTGAGAGTACTCATAATAGTGTCACATACAAGTCTACACACTCATAAAAACTGATATAAACACCAGTGCATACACACACTTCCCAGTACTGACATTAGCAGACCAACCTATCTTGTTATTCATACCATACTATTCCATACTGTTGCACGGGGCTTATAGAGCTGAAGAGTGTCTCCAGATACCACTATGGCTAGGAATGTGTACTGTCAGTACCTTAGCATAAAATATGAAACCATGCCCATCCAACTGATGTCATTCTCACACACACACACACACACACACACACACACACACACACACACACACACACACACACACACACACACACACACACACACACAATGCTCTACTCTCACACAGATTTGCCAGGACTGAGATTAGAACCCCCTACCTATCTATTTATTGTTACTACATTGTTGCGCATTTATTGCATGCACCATGGAGGTTATGGAGTGACATTTGTTCAAAGATACTTCTAAAGTGAGGGACATCACCAGACCTTGCAAATTATGACAATGGGTGATGTACTAGGTGAGAGAGGCCAAAAAATACTGTAACCTACACATATACACACTTACACATAATAATGCTCACACACACACACACACACACACACACACACACACACACACACACACACACGCACACACGCACACATGCACACATGCACACACCCACCCAAACACACACACATGATGTCAACCGTATGGCCCAGCCCAGGCTTCTGGCAAACCCACACAACACCCTATGCATATGATGATGCCTGTGCCACATCCCTGCCATCGATACCATCGATGCAGGTACATGCTAATATGGCACCACACAATGAAGCAATAATCCAAAAAAATGACTCAGCCAGTAAATCCAATTAATATGGGTCTGATGCACAGGGTGACTTTAGTAGAGTGTAGCTATTTAATGCTGTGTAAGGTGCTGTCATCTGACATTTGTAATGGGTACACATCAGAGTTTGTGGGTACTTTTTCAGCCATGATGCATTATTGGTGTTAGTAATACTAAGCAAATGTGTTCTCATATGCTGTATTCTGTTTGTGTTCCAGGTGTCTGTGTGTCAGCAGGATGTGACCCTGCAGACATCACAAATGAGAGGTATGGCAGTGTTGTAACACATTGACTATGTCATTACAGAGGTATAGTTGTATCTGCACACATTTCCCAGGTCTGTGTAACAGTTCTTGCATGGGCCTCACAGCTTATAGGGCTGAGGGGTTGTACATAAGTCTATGGTGGTTGACATCAGCTCTAGTAGAGTGGACAATGGTAAGTGTGGTGGGTGGAACACACCTTAGATTGCTAACGCCCTCAACCCCCAATGAAAATTGTGTCGACCAAACACAGAGAAAACTGTTCACACACACACATACACACACACACACACACACACACACACACACACACACACACACACACACGCACACACATGTACACACACCCACACACACACATACGTGCATGCACAGGATCACAGTTGCCAGTGTTGTGTTTGGAACCCCTACCCATCAAGTTGTGGTCCCACACTATTATGCGGTTATTGCAGGTGGCACAGGACTATTAGTGAGATGAGTGTTACAAGGTACCTGCAAGGTAAATAACATCACACGGCCTTTTGAGGTATGGCAATGGTGGGTATACAGGGTGTGAGAGTACTCATAATAGTGTCACATACAAGTCTACACACTCATAAAACTGATATAAACACCAGTGCATACACACACTTCCCAGTACTGACATTAGCAGACCAACCTATCTTGTTATTCATACCATACTATTCCATACTGTTGCACGGGGCTTATAGAGCTGAAGAGTGTCTCCGGATACCACTATGGCTAGGAATGTGTACTGTCAGTACCTTGGCATAAAATATGAAACCATGCCCATCCAACTGATGTCATTCTCACACACACACACACACACACACACACACACACACACACACACACACACACACACACACACACAATGCTCTACTCTCACACACATTTGCCAGGACTGAGATTAGAACCCCTACCTATCAATTTATTGTTACTACATTGTTGCGCATTTATTGCATGCACCATGGAGGTTACGGAGTGACATTTGTTCAAAGATACTTCTAAAGTGAGGGACATCACCAGACCTTGCAAATTATGACAATGGGTGATGTACTAGGTGAGAGAGGCCAAAAAATACTGTAACCTACACATATACACACTTACACATAATAATGCTCACACACACACACACACACACACACACACACACACACACACACACACACACACACACACACACACGCACACACGCACACATGCACACACACACACACACACACACACACACACACACACACACACACACACACACACACACACACTCATTAGCCAGAACTCATATGAGAACCCCCTAGCTATGTAGTTATTTGTATTATAGTGTTATTTAGTTACCGGACACACCATAGAGCTTATAAGTTGGGGAGTGTCCAAAGATACCTATATAGTGACTAATATCTACAGCACTTGTAAGGTATGGCAATGGGAGTTGTACTGTGTGAGACAGGCCACCAACTACTTTCACCCACATGTTTACACACTCACAAACACTTTTATACATACTAATGCACACATGCGCACACATTTGAAGTACTGAGACCCACAGGTTCAAAGATTCACAGGTGTTTACTTGGCAAATGGCCATGAAGGCTTTCCAAGCTAGCCCATGGGAATACACGGGCATCACACATACACACACACACACACACACACACACACACACACACACACACACACTTGCCTGTACTGAGATTAGAACCCCTACCTATCTATTTATTGCTACTACAATGTTACATATTTATAGCACACACCATAGACCGTATAGGATGAAGGTTGTCCAATGGTACTTCAAAGGTGAGGAACATCACCAGCCTTGTAAAGTATGGCAATGGGTGATGTCCTGGGTGAGAGAGGCCACAAAATACTTTAAACTACACATATGCACACTTACACACACACATTTGCCAGAACTGGGATTAGAACTCCTAACTCCTAACTAACTAGTTATTTGTACTATAGTGTTACACAGTTATTGCACATGTCACAGAGCTTATAGGGCTGAGGCCTAATGAAAGGTATTTCTAAGGTGACTGATATTTGCAGGACTGCTAAAGTAAGACAATGGGAAGTGTAATGGGTTTTATTGGACCCAGCATTAAACACACACACATACACACACACACACACACACACACACACACACACACACACACACACACACACACACACACACACACACACTTTTACATTTGCCAGGACTGAGGTTAGAACTCCTACCTAGCTAATAATTTGTACTATAGTGTTAGGCAGTTATCGCACATACCACAGAGCTTATAGGGCTGAGACCTGACGAAAGGGACTTCTAATGTGACTGATATCTGTAGGATAGCTAAAGTAGGGCAATGGGAAGTGTACTGGGTTTGAATGGACCCAAAATCTTTAACTTATAAACACACACACACACACACACAAACACACACACACACACACACACACACACACACACACACACACACACACACACACACACACACACACACACACACACACACTTTTACATTTGCCAGGACTGAGAGTAGAACTTCTATCTAACTAGTTATTTGTACTACAGTGTTGCACAATTATTTCATCCACCACAGAGCTTATAGGGCTGAGGCCTGATGAAAGGGACTTCTATGGTGACAGACATCTTCAGGAATGCTAGAGTAGGGCAATGGAGAGTGTGCTGGGTTTGAGTGGTCCCACAATCTTTAACTTATAAACACAGACACCACACACACACTTCTACATTTGCCAGGACTGAGATTAGAACTCCTACCTAACTAGTTATTTGTTCATAGATTAGTACTAGGCTAACTGCTCTTGTGGGCCATTTTAAGCCTAGTCCATTACCCCATGTGAGAATCAAACCCTACACCTTGTGTTTGTAAGGTAAATACCTTAACCATTATGCCAACCTCCCTCCCCATTTTTTGTTTTATTATAGTGTTACACAGTTATCACACATGCCACAGAGCTTATAGGGCTGAGGCCTGATGAAAGGTACTTCTATGGTGATAGACATCTTCAGGACTGCTAAAGTAAGACAATGGGAAGTGCACTGGGTGGGAATGGCCTGTTAATTCCTAGACCCAACTGACAATTCTCTAAGTGTATGTATGAGCATGCCCAGTGTGACCTTCTATAGTAAATGTGGGACTCCATTCCAGGTATTGTTGTACATCAGTCTGGATTGTTTTGTGCTATAGCCATACCTCTCAACCTGTTGGTGCAGGATATCGGGAGATAGACTATCAACATGGGGATACAATGAGACATACAGTGATTGTGACTATTTCTCTTAGTAATATATGGGTTGCTAGGGTTACAGGGTTTGCTTTAGCAGACATCTGACATATATGACATTTGACACTGTCATGTATTGCTTCAGTACCTTGTGACATCCCTCCTCAGATCATCACAGTGATTTACCACAGGAATACAGGATGGGTGATGCACACACCAATATTATGGGCCAAATGCTAGGCATTCTTGCACAATCCAGCCTGTTGAGAGGTGTGTCTACAATTAATTGACTGCTGGAGCTGTGGAATTGGTCCAGCACATTGGTGATAATATTACAATGGTGGAATCTCTGTGAATTTCTGTTCTGGCATGGTGTGAGTTCCAGTCCACAGTTGGGTAATATAAGTCAGGCAGGATCAGGGTGACAGACAGACTCCAGATAGATTTGTAGGGGATAAGATATGTGGAGGGGGGTGTCCTGGGTCAGATATGTTGGCCTATAGCTACCAGTACTTTGCATAGGAGTCTTCTTAAAGGTTGACTGCACTTGGAGGGTCTTGGGTGTCACACTGTTTGACCAGCTTGGAGGTGTATGTGTGTGTGTGTGTGTGTGTGTGTGTGTGTGTGTGTCTCACATATATATATATGGCCCACCTCATTTGGCTTGGCTGGCCACATTTTGGGGTCAGGATGTTGCATAGGATGAGTGATCAGGGAAGGGTGTTTTACTCCCCATGGCTGTGGGCCAGGGTTCTGTGAGTGCAGATATGTCACCATCATCCAGGTTAGGACTGCCTGCAATGAGTGCATTCCCATGTTTAGACTCCTAGCCCTGCCTGTTGACCGTACACAGTATCACAGAACATCCAGATTCATGACTCATATATCTGGTTGGTTTCCCAAATGAGTGTGGTTTTCAAGGAGAAGTGTTTTGTAAGTCACTCAGGGTTGAAGTCAGATATTACTGACAGCTGACATTGCAGTTTCAGATTTCATACCCTTCAGACATTCCATGCTAATACAATAATTCCATCAACTTTCTAACATTATTAGAACAGTATTTCAAAGGTGACTTTCTCTTTGGACCTTTATCACCCCGTTATTCATGGATTTGTCCAGATTTCTGGCTCTCTGAGGCTGGCAGGTTTTCTCCTAGCAGTTAGCAGCATGGGCTTTCTTTGCATTTTGTAAACTGTGTTATGTTGGTGTTATGGACCCCATGACATGCCCTAACAGGGCACTGTGGGTGAGGCATGGGCATTTGCCAGAGGTCTGTAGGCCAGGTGTGACAGATGCAGGCCATCTGTAGCAAGGCAGTACATTCTGATGATCATATGTTCCCAGGCTGCCAACCAGTAGACACCCCTGGGATGGATCCATTAAGTTGACTGGGTGTTACTGACAATTGCTTTCTGTTCATGTTGAGCCATCACTCTAGTTGACAGCTGGATGCTGCTTAAGGCTAGGGACATGTTATTGCATTTCTATGGGACTATGGGTGGGGGGGGTGACACATCTGTACACAATACACATTTGCACAGACTGTGCTGCTATTTGCTTAAAATTTTGGTCCCATTTAGCATAGTGGTGTGCCCTATCTTTGAGACTACAGGCATAACAGTATTGACCACGGGTCAGATTTTTCTGGTATAAATATTTGTAGTTTCAGACTTCTTACCTTTCAGAGCCATACTGCCACTGCCAGACCTGGTGTGATATCACTGAGTGAGTCTGCAGGCATAATAGTATCGACCACATGTCAAATTTTTCTGGCATAAACATTTTTAGTTTCAGACTTCTGAACTTTCAGAGCCATACTGCTACTGCCAGACCTGCTGTGATATCTTTGTGTAAGTCTGTAGGTGGGAATTTCACAGATGTCAGCAGTGGGGGCCTTTGCCAGACATTTCTGTATTGTTTTCTACAGCTGATCTGCTGGGTGAGGCTGCAGGTGAGTATGGGACCCACATTTTGACATCCATGCATGTGACCTATGACCCACCAGTTATTTGGTTCACCACATATACTACAGTGGTATTTGTCAACTACGGTGGTACTGCATAGTGCAGGTAAGCCAGTACGGGGCATACACTTCCTACTGTCCCACATAGCTGTCAGTTGTCACCTGTTATCCCAGTAAGCCACCCCATTCCCTTGCATGCTTGCATCAATACCATAGATATACTATCAGAACATTCTACTCCATTCATTTATTGTTAAGAAGAATGACTTACCTTGTACCTGAGGAAGTTGAGAGGATGGTGCTTGATGGCTGACTATGTTGGATACATGCAGTACACTGCCTATACATGGTAAGTTATAGGTGGTGTGATGTTTGGCATCCATTTTACTGTGTGTGTGAGTCAGAGAAAGATATCAGTCCCTCGGTCCCTACAGTGTGAGTGTATGTGCTATGCATTGCCTCTTTGCCAAGGATAGGGCATATTGGACATGCCTCCATCTGCATACAGGGGCAGGCTCAGGATGTTCCTCCTCCGAGTCCCTCTGTGCCTGTGGATACCTTGGCAATGGTGGGGGGCTGTGTGCCCCTTCCCCATTTTGTTCCTGCTGCAGCTGTTTCCACGGGATCATATTGTGTAGCATGGCACATACTATGAACAGATGTGCACATGTGGCTGAAGAGTACTGCAAGGCTCCACCGGATATGTCAAGGCAGAGGAACCGTGACTTGAGCATCCCAAACACATGCTCTATAATGATCCTGGTTTGTGCGTGTGCCTCATTATGACATTCTTGTGTGGGTGTGTGTGCATTTATAAAGGGTGTCATTAGCCACAACTCCAGTGCATAGCCAGCATCCCCCACCAGATGGCGATATGGGATGTCCTCCCTGGCAAATTTCTGCTACAGCTGCGATGAATGCCAGATGTGGGAGTTGTGATAGCTTCCAGGGCTACCAGCACACACATTCATGATAATACCCTGGGCATCACACACAATCTGGCAGTTGATGGAGTGGAACCTCTAGCGGTTAAGGTAGATCCTACCCTGGTCACCGGGTGGTGCTTTGATGGGGATGTGTTTGCAGTCTATGGCACCCAGTACCTCCGTGTATTCTGCTACATGGTGAAAGAGATTATTCCTGGTCCTCTCCTCATGCGTGCTGGGGAAGTAAATGTGCTCAAAGGCATGTGGTAGCATGGCATCCAGGGAATGATGGAGTATCCTGGACACAGATGCCTGTGAGAAACCCATGATATCCCCAGTTGGTCTTTGAAAATGATCTGTAGCTAGTATTCTTAAGGCTACACATACCTTGGTATCCACTGGGATGGGTTCCCCTCTGTTGGCTCTGGGTCTGAGGTGAGGCCGGCACAGCTCAATAAGTTGCTGAATATGTCCCTGTCCACCCTATAGTGCTCTACTTTCTCCAGATCATGTAGACTCTGGTAGGTTACTCGGTGTCTGAACACTCTTCTCCTTGGTCAGTTATCAGCATTATCCTCCTCAGTGCCCTTGGCCTCTTGAACATACTGATAGAGCAAAGCAACAGCAGCCCCTAACATTTTTTGCTAGTTTTGTAAGTTAAAATTCCCCCTATGTGTACACCAATGGTGCAGAGTTTGTGGGAGTAAACAGACTGGAAGGTGTTTCCATATTTATAATGGCGTGCTGCAGATGCTGCCTGTGTGATTGGCTTATTTTGAGAAATTCCACCTGCCCTTTTAAGCCCCGTTGCGCGGTGCACAAACCCACTGCCTAAATGTAAACAATGCTGCTATTTCCATTTTTTTTAAAAATCCCAGTGCATGCCGCACACACCTGTTTAGCTAAGGCAAACACATTTTAGCAGAAATGGCCCTCCTCTGGACGCGAACACAGTCTTCATTTCATGGTGTAAAACATTAATGCCTCAGACACACCCTCTTGCTTAGCTGTGCTTGCTAAATGCAAACCCGGGCAATGGAGATCCAATGTGCTTACAGTAAGCATGACACACCCCCTTTGCATGTTAGCTACTCCACCTGCCTACACCCAGTTTTAGCACCTACACAGTTAGGTGCAATGTGTGGACTTAGAATATTTTGTTTTTCAGTAAATTTCCTCTCATTTGCATACCCCACTGCCTTAGTCCATAGTTACTGCTCCTGCACAGAGCCTTTCTCCTTGACAAACAGTGTTCCCTGGTAATGTTTTGATTCTGCATGCCATTGATTATAATGGAAAAATTCCCCAAAAATTGTGTTTTCAATTTTTTTTTTATTTTTGGAATGATCCCGTTTGTGCGCCACTGTCCTATGCTTAAATGGCCGAGATTGGCCAAAAATAAATACTTTGATTTTTTATTAAATTAAACACTTATATTTGGCCATTGGCATGCCTAAATTGTATAATACATGTTTTTATTTGAGCTGTCATGCCTCCGTTTTGTTATTTGCAGAAATATGTTCGGTTAGTAACCAAACACATTTCTGCAACTAGTACTGTTCCTGCACGGATGTCTGTCTGCTTCCTGAATTGCTAATTCACCTCATTTGCATGGTTTTCACCAGAAAATGAAGAATTAGCATTCTGCACAGCTTCCCATGCAGGAATAGTGCCGGCAGACTCATGCACATCAGATCAGCTGTTTCCTGAATCGCTCGGTGTCTATATTCCATGCAGGAGCAGCTACACTGTTCCAACACGGAAAGTTTTGTTTAATGAATCCCAGGGCTAGAGTCTAATAACTAGAACTGTACTGAAGAATGAGTTCATAGAACAAACAGTAGCAGAATCCAAAGCAACAGAAACAGATCTTCATCCAGATGTCTGTGTACAGAATATATCAGATGTACTTCTTGCTACGTTTTGTCCATTCAGGGATATAAAGAAATAGATTTGTTACTCATGTTTGATATAAGACAAAATGAAGAGCCACTGCAAAACTTAGAAAAAGAGCAATAGAAACTGACAAAATATCAAAAGATAAACCCTTTGATACATTGTCAAGTGATTCAAATTATACTATACAGGACAGGGCCAACAGACATGGCACTGAAGCCACTATCATAAACTTGCTGTCATGACCTTTGAAGAGCATAACAACCTAGTGAGTGAGGTCTGAGGAGAAGAGTACTGATTTGAGATGCTTACCTCTTCCAAACTTAGTCATATATTGCCCAACAGTGACCTGCACTCTTTCTGTCCACTCTTATCTGTCATACAATATGCTAGCAATTCCACCATCTCCTCCTCCAACAATATCACCCACCTTCTCATCCTCACCCAAGAGTCTCTACAGTCAGTTGAAAAATGGCTAACTACCAAACAATTGCTGCTTAACCCTCAGAAAACAAAACTTCTATTCTTTACTAAATCTCTCCAACATTATTAAGCTACAGCCGAAAGAAGAAGAAGGAGAAGACTGTCTGCTCCCTTAACAACACCATCATCTCTGTTGAACCTCACACCAAATTTCTAGGAGTTATTATCAATGACCAACTAAAGTTTGATCTCCGTATTCAGCAGTGAATCAAAAAGGTACATCAAAAGTTAAGCCTGCTATATAGGCATAAAAAATTCCTCACAGATGTCTTTAGGCATTCTCTTGCACAAGCATTCCTACTCCGCACCCTTTTTTACTCCACCCCTATTCTCACTAATATCCAATCCAGACTATTGTTGAAACTGGGACTCACCTATAATAAAATTGTAAGATTTGCCTCTAACCAGCCCTGCTGCTCTCACCACTGCCTATCCTTGAAAAACCTGCAGTGGCAGAATTTTTATCATGAAATCCTACTACCCCCTGCTTCCCATAGCTCATTTTATCATACATGAACCCTCCTCCTGTCCATCTCTCTCTAGCCTAATCCAGCCCTATACTCCCAACCGTGCCCTCTGTAGCTCCCAACAGAATCTTTTGCAAGTCTATGCACCCAACAAAAACATTGGTAAACTCCTCTACAGCTACTCAGCAACAAATGCTTGGAATAAATTACCACTAAGTGTTAGACAGATCTCTAACTCCAACTGTTTCAAAACAACACTAAAAGAAACTCTGTGTATATCATGGACATGTTTATGATATGACCCAACTTAATCCACCTACCGTCCTGTAATACTATTGCAGCATTTTTTTTCTCCTACCTCTGCTTCTAATAAAGTCTACTAATAGTCAATAGTTCCTCCAGCTTCCACTGCTGTAGTCTTGGAAATGGGCTCTTGCCCTGGGCTTATCTCCTGTTTATATATTTGTTACTTTTGGTTTTACAAACATCCATATGTTCTGTATTCTGCTTACTATTGTATAAAACTTCGTACTACATTATGTTTTCAATTTAATGACCATTTTCTAGCATGTCGTTTCAAAATACATCTCATACATTTTGTAATTATTGTAATTTTGATTATAACTCTGTCGTGTGATTACTTTTGTTACTTGTACTTTTTGGAGCTTTTCTCCTTGGGCCTCTGCTGAAAAAGGGCTGTTTCTCCTTGGGCCTCTGCTGAAAAAGGGCTGTTGCCAAGTCAGACAAACCCAGTCAACAAATGTCAAATAAATAATAAAATAAAATAAAATGCTGGAACATTTACTTGTTGCCCATATTCATTAGGGATGTAGTGCTAAACTGGGGGATAATTTGTGATTTCTGACCAGTTCACCCAAGATATGTTTGACTAGAGTAAGTAGTGCTTATACCCTGAAGGTGCTTATACCCTGCAGGACTGTAAACATCTCTACTTGGCTCTCCGTAGCAGTAGCCTGGGGCTGAACTGTGTCACGACACATCAGCTACTGGGCAGACTGGGCTTTGTGTGTCTCTGAACTAAATGTGAAGTATTCTTGTGGACAGGTATAATTATGGGTACTGCTACCTTCAAAAGGGTAAGCTCTTCATTAAGGGGTTCAGACTGTGCACAACAAAAAGTTGTTGAGCTTTGTGATGTTGCCAACCTTGTTGTAATGCCTTTTCCTCATTAAAATGTGTGTGGGAGCCTGTGTCACTGCCTACGGAGTTATCCACTTGATTTGAAATATTGTGCTATGCCAGACTTTGTGACTGTGCAACACCATCCCGAGGCTATGTCATAAGTATGAGAGTTAAATTACCATCGTTCACAGCTATTCTGCTGTCAGTATCAGTTTACTGTGATGCTGCACAGTGTGTGATTGTTTCTGCTGTTGCCTAGTGAAGAAATATTATAAAAAAGATGAGATTAACAAGACCTGTGACAGTTGCATGTGATTTATTTCTTATAGGTGTGAAGTCCACACTTACCACGCAGTGTCTGTAGATGTCATGATACACCTGATGTTGATTGAGTACCTGATGAGAAAACATGTAAGAGTTATATACACACAGGTACCATGCCACATACATCTAGACTGAAGTTAACACAGCCAGCCAAACACTTAATTCTCTGCACTGCCTGACTGTGGATGTTGTAAATGTCTGAAAGGACTGCACACTTTTCCTACAGCATACTGGATGTGCTCTCAGCAAAGGCTGGCTGGAGGAGGGACAGGTGCAAATTTGCTCTGCTTTTTGGTGCAGAGGCAATGTCCCCTCCATCTCCATCAGAGAGTAGATTTTTTATATTCATTCCCCGCCCCCTGAGTGCCAAAGGAAACACTTGGAGGCCAATTCTGGATTCCATTCCACTCTCAATACCTAGATACCCAAAGTTCAAGATGTTAACATTACAAACAACTTCTGCCTATGCTAGGCAAAGATGGATGATGGTAAAACTGGATCTCAAAGAGGCCTTTCACATCCCTATCAGGCCCAGTTGCAGGAGATTCCTGAGTTCTCCCTGTGATTCTTTCTTCAGACAGAGAGGAAAATACTTACCCTTTTATCTGGACGATGCCCTGATCTTGCTCAAAACAAAGACTTACACATAAATATCTCCAGTATGTAATGGCAGTTTTAAGGTGCCTAGTATTCTGTCCGAAAAAAAAAAAAGTCCAGCTAGTACTCAGGGACATGTGCTTTCTGGGTGTGAGACTGAATAGAGGTTCTCATGTCAAACATTTCTCAAACAATCATTTTTCTTCCATCCCAGGTGCCCTCCCTCTGCCTCTATGGCTTATTCGTGCGGTGGAGCCGTGGGGTCTCAGCTTCCTCAGGTTTTTTTGAATGTCATTTTGGAAGCTGACTAGCCCAGCACCAGAAAAGTTTATGCTGATTTTTTTTTTTGAGCACTGCAAAGGGTTTTGATGTTTTTTGACACTGTTCAATTTTTTGCACTACTACGGTTTACTGAATTATTACTGGACAAGGGTTTGTCTTCTCTGTGAAGGTTCATGCTGCAGCCATTTCTGGTTTGAAGAAACTACTTACCTCCTTTTTTTGAACCTGCAGCTCGCCTGAACTGAAGTTTTTTTGTCTTGAAGACTTTTTTTTGGCCATTTTTCTGCTAGGAGGGTATCTGAATTGCAGGCACTCATGGCAGTTGAACCCTATTCATTTGCCTTTTTTTTGCTGATCCCCAAAATAAAGGGGAAAAGTCTCTTTTTTGAGTTCACACAAGGGAAAGCTGTTTCAAAGCAGACTATTTCAGCTCCTAATGCTTTTAGTTTGCCAGCCTCCTTTTCCCTTGCTTTGGGATTCTACCCATAGTTTATGCTGCAGCAATGGTGAGACGAAGAACATAGTACAGTTTGAAAGACTGGATAGTATGCCGTCATGCGCGCTTACAACTACTACTAACTGATCGCGGCAGCCACAATGACACCCCGGCCGCCCAGCCTAGCTCTTGGTATTCGGGTCGACCGAGGACAGTGGACTACCTTTTTCAACACCTTAAATGATCCCTGCAGCATCTTCATCTGTATCAACAGTCATTGCCTCTTATAGAAGTCTCATCTGGTCGTAAAGTTTTAATTGTTAAAAGCCTCCTACCAGTATTGCTATGGGTTATTGCATTTTGACTGGGCCTCATGCCAGCATATCCCACTGTATCTCCTCTGTGTCAAAGTACAGTTCCTTCCTCTTACAGCATTAATTTCAGCACTACTTGATTACATGTTTTGGCCCCTATTTTCCCAAAATACATTTTTCAGATGTTCTCAATGCGTTCATGAGGATGTCATTCTCCTGAGGACTGATACTGCCTCCCCTGTGTCTTGCTCAGGATGCTAAAACATTTTTAATCTTGAACATACATATTTGCAAATAATTACAACTTCTTAATCTATGCAAATATTGTGAAATCAATTCTGGATCATACATTTCATTCAGTAAAAAAACATGATGAAGCATGATTTCTGAATATGCTTTCCTTTTTATTTCTGTCTGTGTTATGCATTCATCTCCTATAATATTTATGAGACTGTGCATAGGGGAAATGTAGGCCTATATGGATTTGGTGGAAGACTAGTGGAACTGAATATAATTCCTTAATGGACGTTCCTTCGTTGAAGGTTGTGCATTAGGCCCGGCAAGCCAGCACGTAAAAATCTACTGCCAATCATTAGCGGACCGGAGTTCCACTGTGGCGACCCCTAACCGGGAAAAGCCGAAAGACACAAACAAACATATTTCATTCCTTAGTTACCAGAAGGTTGCTTGTAGTGTGATCCTGAACATTTCCATTGCTTGCTAATGCAGACAGTACTGAATATGGCACTTTATGCATCCCAAATATTGGCAGGTAGAAATACAGTACTATTGTGGTATTTCCCTCCTTAAGTCAGAGCCTAATCTTAAATATGTCAGACTGAAGTCCACTGTGATTGCCTTCTTTTTCAGTAGTTTCATGCTGTCTCTTTTTTTCCTGTCTTTTATACACCTTTACCTAATTTATGTTTTTCATCCACATTTGCATGAATGCAGAGCCCAATGTGTTTCAAAATAGTGGCGTATGAATGACTGGCAAAAGTCTGTTCATATTTACAAAGTTCTTATACATATTAACCATAGGCACACTATATACTATAGGTACATATAAGCTCATATGTGTAAATGCTTTCATTAGTGTAGCCGAGTTTGTACAAATGTGAATGAACTGCACAGGCCTCATTCATATGCATGATTTCTGTGTGATCCTCAGGTTACGGGTGCAGTTCTGGTGTGCATGAAACCAGTCTATGATTCCTATGCTTTTCTGCTGCCAGCATGTACTTGTGTACAGTGTAAGGGGTTAGTCAAAATGGTGCCATACCCAAGTGTGTGTGGTACATACCCTAGAAGTCCCAGTTTCATCCCTCTGCATATCATTCTGAACCTGGATCTAGGGAAACACAATCCATTAAAACCCAGGGCCAGGTTCCAAGCTGGTCTGTTAAAGAGACCAATATTTTTCTCCAACTACTGCATGAATCTTACGTGTGAAAATTGGGTAATGCTGTCTTTGGTGGAATATGGAAAAGGTCTTTGGGCAGTACTGGGGAATCATTTAATCTATGTGATAGGGAAGTCTCCCTATGGAGAGCAGTGCCATCCCAGGTATGATGACCTGTGGCAGTGGAGGAAGAAGTAACTGGCTAGGTGGGTTTTTAAAGTAGAGATGAGAAGGTCAGAGTTCTGCAATAAACAAACTGTTTCTTCTACGTTAAAGTAATATATAAGGATATCTCTTTCTCTCTCTGTATATATATATATATATATATATATATATATATATATATATATATATATATATATATGTGTGTGTGTGTGTGTGTGTGTATAAAAATATAGAGATAGATATTATACAAATTGTAGTTCTGCATACACATCCCCCATCCCCAGAGCATGGCAGCCTGGTAAGCCAGGAGCATGGGCTTCAGGACTTAGTTGAGGCTGCTGTCAAGAAGATGGTGTAGAGGCACTGGAGCCGCAATGAACCCTCCCTCTAGTGGGTACAAAATTCACCATCTCAGCCTGCACTGACCATCATGCAATTGGAGGTCTTGACCTCACATGATCGTGGTTGCCCCACTGAGGAATATCAGGGCAGGTTAATATTTGAAACCCTTAAAATTGGGATGGTATTAACTTCTTGGCCTTCATCACCCTAATTTTAATCCCATCCACCATCTGTATGTGTTGTCTCCCCCTCCCACTGTCAACTCATCATAGTGTTCCTGTCTCTCTTGCCTGCCTTTTATGTTTTGTCAAAAAAATCCTTAATTCTTTCCTAACCTTCTCTCCTACATGCTTGGCCTTTATTCCATCCCCTACTTCCCCTGCTACAAAAATGGAAAAATGGGGATCAATCCCCATCAAAAACATATCACCCATCCTCCCCCACCTGTGTTAGTATTTTCTTTTTGTGTTTTCTTTATATGCTATATCTCCCCCATATTTATATCTGCCCAATATTTCCCTTATGCAGCCATATAAAATCCATAGGAGGGTGTGCATATAAATAGACCCACGGAGTAAATGATAGATTTTAAAATGTTTGGATAAGCTGTGGGCCAACAGTGCTGAGACACAAGAAGCACAAGAACTCCAAAACAAAAAGAAGCCTTTTCATTCCAACCCATTCCCTCCAAAACCATAGAAAAACTACTCAAAAACTCAAACCAACTGCTATTGCGGCTCACAATCAACCATCTGAATTTCTAAAAATAGCAGCTGAAGCCATTGGCTATCCAGTATCAATACTAATCAACCAGTCCATTATTGAACAAAATGTCCCCTCCATCTGGAAAACCTCAGACATAATACCCATACACAAAGGCAGAAAAACAACAGGCTCACAATTTGCAGACTGATCACCATACTATCCTATTATCCAAAATCTTGGAAAGGTGTATACATTCCCAACTTCTGCAATACCATATTACAAATAATCTTCTAGCCGAAGCCCAACATGGCTTCAGACCCCACCATAGCACCACTTCTGATCCCCTTAGCTTCACTAACACCATAAACTCAGGAGCGGCCTTAGGTCTATTGGTGCCCTAGGCAAAACGGCTCCACGGCGCCCCCACCACACCACCCAGTGCCCCATCCTGGTCTACCTACACCAAATAAACACTGAAAAAGTGCCCCTGCTAGAGCGGTGACCTAGGCGGCCGCCTAGTTGGCCTATGCCTAAGGCCGGCTGTGCATAAACCAATACAGAAATGAAGGAAAAATAGTAGCATCTGTTTTCTTGGTCAAGAGAAGACAGATCTTACTGCTACTTTACTGCCTGCTGACGACCCGTTAGGTAACTTTGGAGCCATGTGAGGGCAGAAGAGTTAAGATTTAGATTTGTGAGAACATCCAATAGTTTAACATGGTTGACAGTGTCAAAAGCCTTTGACATAGGTTCATAGGTTAATAGGATGATACTAGGCTATTTGCCCAGAGGTCCTTATAAGCCTAGCCAAGACTTTCACCTATGTTCCCACAAAGCCAGCACCATTTTCTCCTGTCCAGTAGGGACACTAGTGGGATCCCAGGGGTATATTTTCTGTTTCCCATCCAGTTCTCCAAGTTCCTGTTATAGAGGGCTAGTGAGGTACTCTGCTTGATATTGACAGGTAGTCTATGCCACAGATGGGGGAGTCTTTGGGACACAAATCTATCCTGCCAATAAGTTCTATCAATGTCACAGACCAGGTTCAAGCCTTGAGTGCAGGTTGCAGGAGAGGAGTTTGACTTATGGATATGCAGCCACTCTATCAAGGCTGGATCTGAGATTGGCCTTGTATGCCAGGACACAGGTCATCTCTAGCAGTCTGTATGAGACTGAGTAGAGGGACAGGGCTTTTAGCCTATTTTTATAGGATAGGTGTTTGAGACCCTGGATTATCCTGGTGAGACCACAGAGTTTCTAACCATTATAGAATTGTATTACCTTGTCAAAAACTTTTTATGGCATGTATTTCTTACTATGTGAAGCTTTTCTCCCCAGCCCTCTGATGAAAGTGGGTACTGCCCAGTCGAACAGTCACAGTAAACCAATGTAAAATGAATAAATAAAATATAATCCATAAGATCAGTGTTCTCTATTGCTTGGTAAAAAAAGAAAACAGCATTCAAGAGTTTACATACATACATATTTTTCCTCACAAAACCACACTTGTTTCATATCAATTTACACAAATTAATTTCATGTCAGTTTACACTGATTTTGATATGTCAGTTTACACAGATTAATTTCATGTCAGTTTACACTGATTCTGATATGTCAGTTCATAGGTTCATAGGTTGGTACTAGGCTATCGGCCCTAGGGCCTATACAAGCCTAGCCATAACAATTCCCTGGATATTTCTTCCCACAATATTTACTTCTCTGGACCCCTGTCTAGCAGGGTGACTGACATGATCCCCGGCCCGGGGTGAATTTCCTATCTCCCATCCAATCATCAAGGTTCCTTTTTGTCAGTTTAAACAGATTCATTTCATGTCGGTTTACACTGATTCTGATATGTTAGTTTACACTGATTCTGATATGTCAGTTTACACGGATTCATTTCATGTCAGTTTACACAGATTCATTTCAAGTCATTTTACACAGATTCATTTCATGTCAGTTTACACTGATTCTGATATGTCAGTTTACACGGATTCATTTCATGTAAGTTTACACAGATTCATTTCAAGTCATTTTACACAGATTCATTTCATGTCAGTTTACACTAATTCTGATATGTCAAAGTATACTGGACATTCCCTTAAAAACTGAGAAATTTTAAAACCAGTGCTACTTGTGCGCACATTGATCAATTAAATACTGGCATAGTGGCATGATTGACAGATTCCTTTTTTGCATCTGTGAAGCATTGGGACTATGAATACCACTTGCACTCTGAACCAAGACATAGACTGTTGTACATTCCTGTCAAGAATGCGTGGTTGATCAAAAGCATCAAAGGCACAGCTACACATGCCATCTGTCAATGAGAAACAGGAAAAAATGTACAATATGTATACTATTTTGGAATTATATACATTGCATGCTTCAGTCCCCCCAAAAGGACTGAGTCTACAGGGTAGTAATGCATATTTCATGGGATATGGTATCTGTCCACGCAATAGTGAATACTTTATTGGTCTCCATCAATGTCATTTCATAATAAAATCCATTTTCAGTCATCTAATCAGTTCATTTCACTTTTACATATCTTGCGTGCCGTGACTGCACAAATAAAACTAGTTCTGACTGGTTGTTATGTCATCTGTAATGTGTTCTATAATATCAATACCACAAAAAGGATATTTTGGTAGTGTGTGTAATATCTGTTCATGTTTGATTCATGAAGTTACCCACCCACTCAAACTGTTTTCACAAAGAGGACTGTTATCTAATAAAGTTAATCTGTGCAGTCAGCCTCAGACTGAATGTGGACAGAGGTTGTGCACAGACAGTACAGTTGACCAACATTCAAACACCCATAAGTGGCTCACTGATAGACAAAGAGTGAGATAAGCAACTGCAGGCGTCTGTACATCAACAAAGGGGTTTGGTGAAAGGTGGGCATTATGTTCATTTAAAAAAAGGAGTGAATAGTCAGCTGATTATCAGGAATTTCTGGTTTTATGATATCATTTGAATTAGGATCGTGGAGATTTACGTAGCACATCAAGCTGTGTGTTGCATCTACATTTTGGAGGACTTGGGAATGCACAGTGATGGGAGTAATATATTACAATATGTAATATATTACAATTTCTAGTAACTAGTAATATAATTAGTTACTTTTTTGAAATAGTAATAAAGTAATAGCAATATATTTCATTTTTAGTAACTTGCAACTTAAATATGTTACTTTTGAGTTACTTTTGCTTAAAATAGTGATTCTCAACATGGGCGATATTGCTTCCTAAAGAGCGATAGAAAACTTCCGGGGGCCCTGGATAGTATGGAGAGTAATCAGGTGTTAGGAGGTAATAGAGACTTTGAAAGGGCAATTTGGATAAAAATTACAACATAATATTGGCACGACTCATAGCATGCAGAATTCATAATATAACTCTCAACTGTACCAAATTCATCAGCATTTCCCAGGTTTGGGCTCAAAATAATAGTGTGCTACAAATTCCTGACTGGCCCCATTAAATCCCGATTTCGGCATGCAGACAATGGCTCCAGAACCATCCCACTTTTAAGAGGCTTCAATTTAAAAAAAACACTCTGTGATGGCCATTGGCAACATCTTCTCCTTTAATGAAGACCATTTGCTACTCCTTACTGACTACAGGAACAATTGCTAATGTCATTGATTTCATGACCCACATGGAGATAATGCCAGAGGAGTGGTATAAGAATTCCGATTCAGGCATCTATTATTCTAAATCACTTACAGATTTTGTGTTAGTATGCATTTTGAACAATAAAATATACCGAGTGGTTGAAATTCTCAACAATTTAACAGAAAATCAAGCACTTACCAGAGGCAGGGCAAAAAAAACAAAGGCAAAATCAGGAGTAATTCTTAGGTACAATAGCATATTATCCTGCTCTTTGTAAGGTGGACATCATGTTAGTGAATTTGTGTTTCAAATGTTTGCCCGATATAAAGAAATGTAGTTTAACAGATGGTAGCCTGCAGAACTCATATACTGCTCAGCATCTCAGTACAAAAAAATTTAAATATAGCCATTAGCAAAACATAATGTTTGGAGGGAGCGATGGTCTGAAATCAGGAACAAATTTCCAATAGGGGGCTTATAAACTTAGAATGGTTTTAGAATGACATTTTTTGCATTACTGTTCATTTTCTGAAGGATATCAAGAATGAAGACATTTTCGAGAAAGAGTAATACGCTGCAGTCAACTAATAACGATAATAATTAGAGCTGTACTTAACTGACGTAACCATAGAATTCGGCACAGGCATGGTGTTCTGTTAAAATAGCTTAAGTGCAGCTCGTACAGGTTTTACAAACTAACAGAGCCACCCATTCTCTCCCGGTAATAACAGAGCAGCTGCAAGTTAATAAGTCCATGAGTAGAATGGGAAAAATATTTTAACTGTCCTCTACAAGCTATGTGCCATAATTAAAGTTTGTAAATACTAGGTATCATGTCACAACATTAATAAAAAGTAAAAGCGGCCTCCATGAAATCCAGCATTTCATTTCTGCTTTAGGACTGAAAAGCAGCAACTTCAACTCTTGTGTGACTACTAATGCATGTTATGGATGTAAACTCAGTCTGCACTTACTACAGAATTTAAACTAGGCATGCCAAGGTAAGTGTGAGTGAATGTATGAGTGTACAAGTGTACGAGTATGTGTGTGTTAGTTAAACTGGCGGGTTGTTTTTCTGTATGAGACAGCATGTGTGTGCCTACATAATACTAGCAGTTCATATACCAGATAAAGTGCTATGTGTTGCTGTGTCAAAAAGTAGGTGTGCATATGACTGTGTGGCTGTGTGAGAGCAGAGAAAAGGTAGATGTGTGTGTGTGTGTGTGTGTGTGTGTGTGTGTGTGTGTGTGTGTGTGTGTGTGTGTGTGTGTGTGTGTGTGTGTGTGTGTGTGTGTGTGTGTGTGTGTGTGTGTCTGTGTGTGTGAGGGAACAGAGCGAAGATAGGTGTGTGTGTGTGTGTGTGTGTGTGTGTGTGTGTGTGTGTGTGTGTGTGTGTGTGTGTGTGTGTGTGTGTGTGTGTGTCTGTGTGCGTGTGAGGGAGAGAGAGAGAGCAGAGAGGTGTGTGTGTGTGTGTGTGTGTGTGTGTGTGTGTGTGTGTGTGTGTGTGTGTGTGTGTGTGTGTGCATGTGTGTGTGTGTGTGTCCAGATTCAGCCTCATAGCTTTTGGTCTCTTTCTCATAAAAATTGTGGTTTTCTGGTAAATCATGAAGGACTGAAGTCTCTAAATAATAACATATGAGTTTCAGAGTTCATATCCTTCATAAAATGCCTGCTAACAGAAACTTGCTATTTTATCTGCTATCTAAGTTTATAAGATACATATTTTAAATTCTTTCCCTACTTTTGGGCCTTTGCCCTCCCATTATGCTAGTCTTTGACCAGATGTCTTGAGCTAAGAGTTTGAGAGGTATGGTATTGCAAAATTTAGAAAGTACCAATTTATTATGTTTTAAAGTAAAAAAAAAATGTTATTTTGTATTACTTTGAAGTTGCATTAAACATTAAGTGATGCAGTTATCAAAGAGGAATGCTGCAAACAGCAAGGGCCTCCTCCACACCTATGCTACTTAATTATATTAAGTCTGAGATGACCATACCACAGAATAAATGTAATTCCTCAAGATAACTCACTCTTGATGCTGGTATACCAAGTGTTTGCCATCACGTTTCAGTGTTGATCACAGCTGTTTCACTACATATATGTTTTATTATTTTGCTGCTTAACAAAACAAGACATTTAATAGTGCATCGCATTCCCCTGTGAAACTTTTTACAATATTTTTAATGTGGTACTAAGCGCACATTGCTGTACTCTTAGAGAACAATACTGCTACACCTTCTACATATATGAGTACAACACTACTGGTTTACAATTTAATTATTTTATACATTTCAGAATCATTACTTTACTGCTTTATTCAGTCACTCTCTGATATTTAATTTAACCAATTCAGTTTTCTGAGGGAGCAAGACCCCCCTCATAGCAAGCAGTGGGTACAAGGTAGACAAACAAATCATGGGTACAGTGGCAATCTATAAGAAGACACACACATACACAGACACCCATACACACACAAATATATATGTCATATTGTATATACTCACAGACAATTTGGAGGATTGTCAATTCACCAGTGACCTGCCTTTTGGTGACAGATAGAGGTATAAGTCAGTGCCCAGCATCAGCAGCTACCAGATTTGTTTACAAAACCTACTAATGCACATTGGTATTTACATAACTACAAGAGCAAAAGGTTTCTGAATCAGGTTTATTTTATCCATTGATCAGATTGACCTAATACCAACATATTGACAACAACAGTGGCTTGTTATACCAGTGATTGTTATGACATACTTTAGTTTCCTACTAAGATTAATAGGGTGCACAATTCTTTTATATATGTTACAGTTACTGATGTGTATTATTTTAATGAATTTCTGTAAGGGTGCAGCTAATGTGACATTAGTGTGCATATGTTGGAAGTGTGGTACGGAAGAATGTAGAATGCAAAGTGTTTTACATGTCTATTACCTACTACTTCCCTTAAGATTATTTGTCAATGCTGTAAAGGGACTTTAACTAGAGTTTCTGTGTGAATGTATATTTTCAGAATTAATGTTAAATTGGAGAATACTTTCACAATTATGTGAATGTTGGCATCCTAAAATCCCACTGGAGTGGGTGGGGTTATGTTATTATACCTGCAAATTTTATGTTGATTAGTGCCCACATTTTTGGCCAGTTGTACCTACTTTTCATGGGCCTTTGTCCAGATTGTTGATGTCTCCAGGTTGAGAGGTATGATTCATAATAGATAATTAGAATTAGTCTGGAGCATAATTTTCTTCAGTTTTTTAGCACTGCAAGGAGGTGAAAGCTAATGATGGCCAGACACCGGCCCTTCCCTGGTACTGTGGGACTCTTACCCACTAAAATACCCCCTAACAGTGGTTCAATTCTAGCCTGCAAGAGATCATATCCTTACCTTGCTGTATAGGAAACAGCATTGGATCTCCATACAGCCATCAATTGGAATCAAACTCACCACTCATTGGTTTAACACCCAAAGCCCCAACCCGCTGCACCAAGCAGGACTCTTCAGGAGGATCTATGATCAACCAACTTTTGTCTTGACAATTTTTTGTTATGCTATTTTTAAAATTCTTTTTGGGTTTTACATTTTTAGTTGCTGAAAATAGGCAATATTTGATAGGTTTTTATAGGTCTTGTGCTGCTGGCTGTGTACGGTTTGGTTATTTATTATTTGTGACTCCTTAGCTATAAAGACTAGTCATCTTATTCTCCTTTCAGCTGCTCCCATTAGCGGCCACCACAACAGATTATCAATCCACAGAACAAGTGGCAATAGAGTTTTACGGCATCAGGTTGCCAGCCTGATGCCCAACCTTCCTCAGAAGCCACACGCTCACTTAGGGCCAATTTAGAATGTCCAATCCACCTGCAGCATGTCTTGGGAATGTGGAGGAAACCCATGCAAACACAAGTATGACATGTAGACTCTGCAAAGAAGGCACCCCAGCTGAGAATTGAACCAGAAATCCTCCTACTGTGAGGTGATAACACTAACCACTGCAGCACTATAAAGATTAGTCTGCTGGAGTTTTTCAACTATTAAATGCTATTCATCAGCATTGTAACATTATGTGTACAACTTCAATAATACACTTATATGCATGTGCTTACTCGTGTGAATAAATCTCAATACTATAATTGATAAATTATACTTATGTAAAAGTAAAGCATTACTTTAGTTATTAACTAGTAATAGTAATGTATTGCTTTTTAGAAAAGTAATAAGTAATAGTAATATATTACTTTCACTGAAAATTAACTTGTAATAGTAACTTATTACTTTTATAAGTAACTAGCACAACACTGGGAATGTAGACATGGCTAAATCCACTGAACTAGCAGAAGATGTTTAGAATAAGTGAGGTAATTGTGCCAGTATGGATGAAAATAATACAGATGCTTAGAACAGTTTGGCTATTTCTAGACAGAGCTTTGCAGTCACAATGTTCCCTTGTGCCTTCTTCAGGGTCTAAAGAATATTTTAAAGTACCATTATAGATTGTACCATAAGGCATTCATTTCAATACATCACAGTACACCCACCTTGGTGGCATTGAAAATTCTAGGCCATTATGAGCTGCGGACATGGTTGGCTGTCAGTCAGCACACTTAGGATTGTATCGTACATTTAACATCCCATCCCTAAGTTATAATAATGTGTGTCTTTTACATGTCTGCCTAAATATTTGATTATTTGTCTCTGAAATAAATATGTTTTGGAAGCAATAGAAGCTATAATTTCAAGAAACTTTGCATTAGGGACTAACACCATAGGTTCATAGGTTCAAAGGTAATTATTAGCTAGCCACTGTCCCTTTTTGTGCTGAAATTAAACTATTCCATTAGGTTAGAGATTGGTGTTACCCATCCCATGCTTGATAACTATATATTACCCCTAATGAGAATAACTGAGATCATACCATAGATAATGTGAGGGGACCCATGCATGGGATACAGCATTTAGGAGCTTCCCCTGTCCATTAGCAGTACAGGGGGCCGTCCAGGAGTAAATGTTCTGTTTTTCATTCATAGATCCAAGTTGTACTTGAACATGGACAGGGATGAACATTGTTTTATGTGGATAAGGAGTCTATTCCAGAGCAGTGATATTCTCTTCAAAATATACATCTCTCTTCAAACTAGTCTGTTGATATTGCAAGAGACGTTTAGATCCCTAGAACAATTATTTCTGATGCCATTTGACTTGCTGTTTTGCCATAAATCCATCAGTACTGGGTTAGAGGATGCCTTGTATGCCAGACCCAGGTTACTTCTAAGCAGTCTGAAGGATACCGATTATAGTGTCAGGACTTTGAGTCAGTCCATATAGGACATGTTGTTTAGGCCTTGTATCCTTTTAGTAAGGTATATCTGTTGGTGTTCAATAATTGCATGCATGACACATGACAAAGAGGGCATTGCATTCAATGGCTGGCCTAACGAGGGCTAAGTAAAGGGGAACAATGACATCCTTTAGATTTAGATGCAATCCCTTTGTTTATAAGCTTTCTTACAACAATGCATACATGTTGGTCAAAAGTTAGTTCACTGTCCATAAAAGTTCTCAAATCTTAAACATTAGTAAACAGCTATTAAAGGAGTATTGTTATTGTGGTAGTTCCCTGGGGCAGATAATATCTTTGGCACCAGTTATTTATGTGATTATTTATTTTATTACAACATACCATGTTGAATATATATTTTTGAAAATTGTATAGATATTATTAATTTATTCAGAGCAAAACGTATTATAGATAAAGGCTATACTTTGTTCAATTTATTATTTTGCTGAATAGTCAGTTATTCTGCAATACCGAAAATAACTTTACCTATATTCTCGAATGAATACTCCTTCCTGCATGATATGCTAAAGAACTTGTCATGTTTTACACATAAACCACATAAACTGTGTTTTCAAAAGCAGGAATATATGCAACATTTCATGTAAATAATATATACAGAGTATACTGCAACTTTCTCATAATATAGGGCATGTATTTTTATATATTAAATTATATCACCATTGTCTAATTCATCAGTTTTATTTTCCATTTAATACTCTGCTTTGGCTGTATAGTACCTGGGTATTTTCAGTTCAAATTTGCATACTGCTGGTAGTACCTGGCTATTTTTAGTTCAAATCTGCATACTGCTGGAGTAAAAATTATGTGTAAATTAACTCCCCAAAATAACAAAAATGTATATAACTAAATGTTATCAAAAAGCATGCAGTAGCTGCAAAATGCATACAGACTAATTCTATGCATTTTTCAATAAAAAACAAAATGTTGCTTTATTACTGTCATTTGAAGCCAGACAATCCAATGCTTGGGTTTAACAAAATTTAGTGCGTATCTCTGAAACTGAAAAAAATCATCTACATCTTCTTGATAATATTTATTACAAAGACAAGATAAATATTCTGTTCCTTGACAGCATATACTTATAAAGTGTACCTCCTTTTTTTCTCTGTAATTCCATGGCAACATATCAGTTTTGATCAGCAAGGTATTTAGCTATATAAAGTTCTAACAGTTATTCAGAGGTCTGCAAATTACCCCCTACATTATAGCAGCTGATAAACTCTGTTATTATTTTTTCTCTTCCAACAGGACTTTCTATCCTTCCATATATATCTTTGTTTTGTATAATAAATGCATATTCCATCAATAATTATATTAACTACATGTGAGATAACTGTAAAATAAATGTAATTAAAACATGCAATGCATTTTGTGAATCCAGAAAGCCAGCAAAAAATAATTCTTTATTTTATACCACAATTCCCATAGTACAGTTTTCTTTACAGTAAGAATGCTTGTTTGCCTCGGTTTCTTATAACTGAAATACTTTTGCATTATAGCCCAATTAATAATTATAATAAACACAAAATGGAATGCTTGGACTCATACAGATGAAATGACAAATGCAATTCAAACCAGTAAAAAGAGCTTCTAATCTGAACTCTGCACCTGTCAAGACTGAAATCTTTCCCCACTACTCGTTGGTGACCTGTAAACTTCATCTTTAGCTATGTGTTGTCTACCAAGAAAACTCTTTCAGACTACTGTTACATAAAGTCATTTAAAGTACAGAAACATTTGAGACTTGACAACTGACATATCCCTAGAGACCTCATCCGTCACTTTGCAATCTTCCAGCACCTCATGGACAGAAATAAAAACATGCAGGATGTTGTTTACTGTATATTGTATATGTGTATATATTTTGTGTGTTTGTGTATACATGTATATATAATGCATATATATATATATATATATATATATATATATATATATATATGCATTTATACACCCCATGTAGTCCCCATAATAAGCTCTCCTGGGATGGACATAGCATGTGTCATTGAAAAGTGCTAACTCACACCAGTTTTTTCAGCATGACTATATCACATCCACAATGTGATAAAGACTAACTCTGTTTAGTTTATAAATCCATATGGATAAAAAGTAACAGTCACATGCTGCCACACACATGCCCACACATGCACATACACACAAAAAACACCTAGGTGGGAGGCTGAACCTTCCCCCAATATGAAGGCTATGTCACCCTTTTGTGTTTAATTATTCAAGCTTCAAAGCAACACATTCCACTAGAAAACAGCATGACAAATTGCACACTCATGTCAATTTAATTTGCATATTTCTTCTACAGGACTTTACAAAATCTGTCAGTCAACACTGAATTCTAAATTAATGACCATCAAACAAAAATATATCAATTCAGAATTACCTTTTGCCTTGTTATATCCCTAAAGGTCTCTTTCAGTAAAATAGCTTTTTTTTAACTATGTTATGCGTACACATAACAATGAGTAAGGAGAAAGTCAGCAAATCATTAGACCCATTCAGTCTGTAAGATTTTAATCTTTTCAATTTGAATCTCCTTGCTTTGGATCATCCTGCTGAACCCATAAATCCCAGAAATTGTCAGCAGTTAGCTTCCCCTTTACAGATAATTGCATTAATTAAAATTAGAGGCACCTGCAAATTTGCATGGAGTTTTTGGGGTGGATTTATAGTAGAATTGAATTCTAAACTATCAAGTCCATTAACAATAAAACAGAGACAATGAAACAAAAACAATGAAAAACACTATAATCAAATTATGGAACAAGATAAAATCGTATTTTTTGTAAATACAATCACGTCACTCCCACACTGCTCCTGCAAAATGACAAAAAACACTACCACTGAAAATGATTCAGAATTCCTGTCTAACGTATTTGCACTACAAAAAATAGTAGCGTCTTTCAAAACCACAACTTCCTAGCTAAAATCTGGCTTTGCCCTTTCTCAAAACCAGGATAAACTATATCCCTAAATGTGAACAAGTACTTTTTCATTCCTTATACCTCCTTACTATCCCCTTTTCACTTACTTCCTTATAGCTATCTAACTCTCTTCCCTGACTTTTCTCTAAATATACCATAAGCTTGTTTCCCTCACTTCACATTGGAATTCATCTTTGTATTACACTAACTTACCTTTAATTTCTCTACAAACTGTCTAAAAGTTTTCCAAATATCAAATTATTGTCATATACCTTGTATCGATTCTTAGCCAATGTTTTTTATATAATGTCTAATTTGTTATAATTATTTAAACTGCAAGTGTTTTTGTTTTATTTTTGAATATTGTATAATTACTGTTCTTAAAATGTTTTGCAATAATTTGGAGCTTTTCTTCCCAGGCCTCCACTGAAAATATACTTCTACCCAGTGAGACTTTCCCAGTAATCCAATCTTAATAATAAAAAATAAACTGCAGCCACAGTTCAAACAACTGCTGCACAAAAAAATACATCCACAGATCAGATAATTTGAATTTATAAACTATATAAAAGCAGAAAACTCATTACATGTAACAAGAAGAAACACTCAAACCACAGAATCAGTGCGCTTTCATCTACTTTCATCTGATGAAGTTTACCTATGTGGAGTAAACGAAAGCGCTTACAACACTGATTCTGTGGTTCGAGTGTTTCTTCTTGCATTTGTTGGTTTTAGTTTTGGTTTGGACAAAACTCATTATAAATGTAATTCAATGTATATCTTTGAACAAAAGTGACTTTGTGGAAACTGGCCAAGACAACATTGTGTGATTCCATTTGTAGGTGGTAAGATAGTTAGAGCTGTTGTCTATGAGCTCTAGAATTTGATATTTAATTTTGGAAGTTGCCTTGATATGGTTCGCACATTCCTCTCAACATCTCAGTGCAGGAAATCTGGACAAAGCTTGAAATTATGGGGGCACAAAGACCCAAAAATAGGGACAGATTTTAAATATTATGCTTATACACTTAAAAAGGTACTATAACAATAGGATTTGTGTTAATGTGCATTTTCTGAAGGATATTAAGTCTGAAACTCAATTGTATGCCATTATTTACTGACTTCCATCCTCAGTGATTTGTCAAAAAAATGATAAGAGACAGACCAAAAATATGAGGCAAAATATCTGAACATTATGTGAAACTCTGGACAATTGAGAGGTATGGGTTTGCATGTTCTGTCCCTGGTCAAATGGGCCATCTCCTGCTATTCTAGTTTTTTAATCCAATATCCTGAAGACATGCTGATTAGGATGACTCACTATTCAATAAACCTTTATCAGAAACTAAACAGCAACTACGAAATGAGAACCTTTGAATTATCAAATGATCCCATGTTTACAATTGCAGAGATGCAGACACAGCCTTTTTCCACTTCCTCAAAACTTTGTGCCGAATTCAAGACTGCACATTCCCAAATGTAACAAGGAGGTTAAGGTGAAGAAATGCCACTGGCTTTCACAGCAACTAAACAACCACTTAAACTACTTAAATCCAGTGATTTAGACTGGATTGAGTGGAAACAGAACACTCAAACAACCAACAAGATTAAAGATACAACCACCTCAAAAAAGGGCCAAAAATGCTACCAATTCAGTGAAGATCTCATTTCTTAGAGACAGAAAGACCAAAGCACTTCTGGAAAGACCACTGACTCTAAAGACAACCACAAAGCATTCTATAGCTATGTCAAGAATCTCAATGGCAACACTCAGATCTGCTCTGAGTTACAGCACAATGGCACTAAATATACAGAACCAACTGATATTGCCAACATCCTGGCAGATAGGTTCAGTGCTAACTTTACCCCCCTCTCACCCCCTAGAGGGCCCATCTCTATAACAGAAGAATGCAAAGTTCCTGTAATCACAGCTACACAGGTAAAAACCACACTCTCCAAAGCCAAGAACACAGCATCCATGGCACCTGACAATATCCCAGGCTGCATTCTACATGAACTACAGAATGAACTGGCACCCTACCTAAGTACCATGTTCAGTCATAGCCTCACTTCAGGCTTTGTGCCCACTGAATGGTGCACCACAACGGTTATCCCACTCCACAAAGGGGGAGCCATGACGGACCCCGGGAGCTAATGCCCCATTAGCCTGACAAGCCTAGTCTGCAAGGCCATGGAATGTATTATCATGGAACTCATAAACAAAGACATTGGTAATCTCCAAACTCTGGATCCTACCCAGTTCGGATTTGTAAAAGGCAGATCATGTCTCCTAAACCTGATTGACTTCTTTGAAGCAGTCACCAAAGCCATAGATGAGGGTAAGGTGGTTCACACAGCTTATCTAGATCTCACCAAGGCTTTCTACATCATCCTCCACTCCGGAATTATAGATAAGCTCACTAAACTAGGTATAAATCCCTATGACACAAGATGGGTTGCCAACTGGCTCATGGACAGAACCCACACTGTGAAAGTAGCAGACTCCAAATCCGACTTCAGACCAGTGACAAGTGGAGTACCACAGGGTTCAGTCCTGGGTCCTCTCCTGTTTGGTATCTACTTCTCTGAAGTACAGGCTAACACAGAAGGTCTTTGGCTAACAAAGTTTGCAGATGACTGCAAACGAGGAGCCATAATCAAAACTCCTAATGATGTGGACATACTACAAAATGGCCTCACTGAGACAGATGCCTGGTGTAAAAGCCATTACCTGAAGCTCAATGCCAAAAAGTGTATTGTCATCCCCTTTGGTAAAAACTCTGTACCCATGAACTACCACATAGCTGGTAGTCTACTTAATGCTGAAAATGTGACAAAAGACCTTGGGACACAGGTGGACAGTAGTCTCTCCTTTGATAATCACATCGCTACAGTGGTCAGGAAATCCTTCTACGTAGCACGCCTCATCACAAAAGGTTTCTCATCCAGGAAAAAAGAAGTCATTGTTCCCCTCTACTCGTCACTCATTAGACCCATTATAGAGTACAACGCCCCTTTTGGTATGTACCTCACAAGACATCTACAACAACTGGAAAGGCTACAGAAATACCTCACAAAGAGGATTACTGGCCTCAGACAGATGCCCTACACAGACCGTCTCAAAAACTCCAGCTTTACTCTGATGCATATCGTCTACTCAGAGGTGATCTCTGCCTAACATACAAAGCTATGTCAAACCCAGATCTGTTCGACATGCTCCACTTAAAGAAATCCCAATCCCTCTGAGCTACACGCTCTAGAGACCTAAACCTTGTCACCACAATAAACAGAACATGCTGGAGGGTTAGATTCCTGTCCCAGAGACTTCCCATACTCTGGAACAGACTACCTATCTATGTCAAACAGAGCTCCTCATTAGCACTCTTCAAGAAAAATCTTGATGATTGGATGAGAGATAGGAAATGCACCCTGGGGATCACGTCTGTGGCTCTGCTCAACAGGGGCACAGGAAAATAATTTTCTTGGGTGGTGAAAGCCAGGGTAGATTTTTGGCTAGGCTTATATAGGCCCTAGGGCCAATAGCCTAGTACCTACCTTTGAACCTACCTGTGAACCTATACATCAGGAAGCCTTGACTTCCTAATAGACACTACTAATGACCTAACCAGAGACTAGGTCCATACACATATCCTCCCTCACAATTTAACAATACAACACAAGACTCACAAATTCAGTCCTCACAACCATACACCTTAGCAGTTTATAGCCCAACATTTTACATTAGGCAACTCCATGTCAAAAAGGTCAAACAGTTCTTCCCAGCATAAATAGAAAGGCCAACACTAAGGTCTCAAAACAACCCCCTACCTTCAGGAAAATGTCTACCTTCATAGCAGCACCTCTCATTCATATATTCAACCTCTTCCTTACCACTTCTATTTCTCCACAGTCTTTAAACACTCACACATCAGCCCCCCCCTAAAAAAAATCCCCTAAGGAATACAAAGATTACAGACCTATAACAACCCTGTGCTTTATCACAACAGTCTTTGAGATAAACAACACAATTTCAGAAATTCTTTCAGTTTCATGACTACCAATGAGTTTCACTGCTGCATACACACCATGGATACCATTTACATACCATGACTACCAATGAGTGTCATTGTTGCATACACAGCCATGGACACCATTTATATACCATGACTACTTATGAGTGTCACTGCTGCATACACAGCCACTGACACCATTTATATACCATGACTACCAATGAGTGTCACTGCTGCATACACAGCCATGGACACCATTTATATACCATGACTACCAATGAATGTCACTGCTGCATTCACAGCCACGGACACCATTTATATACCATGGCTACCAATGAGTGTCACTGCTGTATACACAGCCACGGACACCATTTATATACCATGACTACCAATGAGTGTCACTGGTGCATACACAGCCATGGACACCATTTATATACCATGACTACCAATGAGTGTCATTGCTGCATAAACAGCTGTGGACACCATTTATAGCAATGTGAATGCTTCAAACCTAACAAGGAGTTTGCTCATTGAGATGGCATGCATTTGAAATAGCATCATAATCTGCTCCTTTACAAACTTTGCAAATTCAGTTTTATCTCATATACTGAAGATGGTTTCAAAGTTGCCCCATTCTAGGCTTTTGATCAGTCAGGATCTTTAGAAGTCTAGCTCAGCATTTACACATTTTTTAGCTGTTGTAATTTAAATACAAATAACCCAGAGCCAGGTAGAACATTTATATTACCTCTGTCCACAAGGGACAGGAGTGTTCAACCAGGGATGAATTTGTGGTTTCTCATCCATTCACCCATATTATGTTTGAATAGAGTAAAAAAGTACTTGGTTTATGTGGAGAAGAAGATGATACCAAAGCAGTGGTATTCTCTGGGATACATATCAATGCCTCCAGCATGTTTGATGTATGCTGCAGAAGAGATTAAGGTCTCCTGGGTGGGTGTTTATTCCACCAATGGACTTGGGGATGTGCAGTAGACCACAGAGAATAGAGTATGTTGAGGCTTTGTAAGTGAGGCAGAAATCCCCTTCAGTAGGTTGTATGATACTGTGAAGGGAAACAAGGCTTTGAGACGGTCAGTGTATTTTTTATGATTTAAGTCATCAATTTTCTTTAGGAGAAAAGAGTGTGGTTGTTCAAGTTGTTTTAAGTGTCTGACAGGTACATACACATTGGGTGGGGGTTATACTCAATGATCAGCCTAAAATGTGCTGAATACAGTAGAATTATGAAATCCATGGAGCTAGACACTGCACCTTTACTAATAAGCTGTATACTTAAAAAGGAGTTTATTACAAAATTGGATACATACAGATTGAGGGAGAGTTTGCTGTCACATAGGCTCCCAGGTCACATAAGTATCAAATTGATTTTTAGGGGAATGTTATCAATGTGACGGCTACAGAGAAGATCATATTTGCCACAGGAGACTATTATAGATTTTTTGGCATTTAGCTTTAGTCCAAAATGATAACCCTAGCTATTTTTTTGGAAAAGGCCCTCTTGGAGGATCTTGGTGTCCTCTAGAGTTGTTATGATGCCACCAAGTTTACAGTCATCTGCAAACTTGGTCAAGCACTAATGTTTTGCATTAGCTTTGATCTCTGCGAAGTAGATGCCAAAGAGGATTGGCCAAAGGACTGACCCTGGGGTACACCACTAATGACAGATCTTTTGATGGAGTTGAACCACCTACCCTAATTTCTTGGGTTTTGGCTGTGAGCCAGTTTGCTATCCAGTGAGTTACACTGGGATCCACATTTAGCTAGGTCAGTCTTTAAACAATACCTGAACTGGTGTTGACTGACTTTGTAAGGTCTAGGTATGTGGTATGTATGGATTTCCCTCATCCACTGCTTCAGTTCCCTTCTTGAAGAAGTCAACCATGTTAAACAGACAGGATCGGCCCTTGACAAAATTGAACTGACTTAGGTCAAGAGTCTGTAGGATGCATATGTCCTTATTGATGATTCTCTCAATAGCCTCATAGATCTGACTGGTCTGAATTATGGGACTTCACTTACCTGGATTCCCTGCCATTGCACAGGTATGACTGTATGGCTGTTGCTGCACTCTATTAATTCAGCAGAAAGCAGTCTTCTTGGGCTCAAAAAGTACTTTGGAGACTTGCTCTTGGGAGATTTAAGGGGGGTGGTGATTGTGTCATTGCAGGTATGGGATCTGGGACTGAAGGAGGAGGGGGTGACATTACAGCTAAATTTATCCACCAGTAGACTGCCTATATCTTCAATATCAAATCTCATTTACTATTAGCTTTAATCAGTTCTGGGCATTGTTGCTGAGGTTTAAGAAGGCTTTATGGTTGTCTTTTGCCTGGGTGGCTATTTTTACCTCATATCCAGCATTGGATGATTTACGCCTCACAGCAAGAGGTTCTCCGGTTTGATTTTCAGCTGGGGTGCCTTCCATGTGGAGTCTCCATGTCCTCCCTGTGGTCATCTGGGTTTCCTCCAGGTACTCTGGTTTCCTCCCACATCACAAAGACATGCTGTAGGTGGATTGGACACTCTAAATTGGCCCTAGGCATGAGTCCGTGTGCGTGTGTGTCTTCTGTGGAAGGTTGGGATCCGGGCTGGCAACTCGACACCGTAAAAACTCCACTGCCAATCATAAGCGGACAAGGTGATCCACTGTGGCGACCCCTGACCGGGAAAAGCCGAAAGAAGAACAAGATCCAGCATTGGATGATTTGATTACTAGAGTTTCTTTTTAAGTTTAACTAGACTGTCTTCATAATGATAGGTACATTTATTAGTGTGTGCAGTGAATACTTTTTCTTTTATTTTAGTGCCTGTATATATTTGTATTCCATCATGAGGGGTTATTTTTAAATTTGTCATTGTATTTACTTAGAAGAGGGAACCCAGCCACTGGGGATGCACAAGACAGTGTATTTCTTTGTGCTGGTTCAAACCCCAGATAAATGGGGAGGGTTGCATCAGGAAGGGCATACGGTATAAAATGTTTGCCAAATGACATATGCGGATAACAATACAGATTTACATACTGGATCATTTGGGACCCAGATTAACAATGACCACCACCAGTACTCTTAGCCAACAGGGTGCTAGCAGAAATTGGGCTACTGCTGGCCGAAGGAGGAAAAGGAGAAGAAGAGGGGGAAGGCATGCCCGAAGACAGGAAGAGAGGAGAAAGGTTAGGAGTGTGGTAGTTAGGGTAGGAACTTTGAATGTTGGCAGTATGACTGGTATAGGGAGAGAGCTAGCTGATACGATGGACAGTAGGAAGGTTGATATATTGTGTGTACAAGAGACCAGGTAGAAGGGAAGTAAGGCCAGGTGTATCGGAGGTGGGTTCAAATTGTTGTATCATGGTGTGGATGGGAGGAGAAATGGGATAGGGATTATCCTGAAGGAACTGTATACCAAGAGTGTTTTGGAGGTGAAAAGAGTGTCAGATAGAGTGATGTTTATGAAGCTGGAAATTGATGGTGTAATGATGGATGTCGTTAGTGCATATGCTCTGCAAGTTGGGTGTGCGATGGATGAGAAAGAAAAATTTTGGAGTGAGGTGGATGAAGTGGTGGTGAGTGTACCCAAGGGTAAGACAGTGCTGATTGGAGCAGATTTCAATGGGCATGTTAGTGAAGGGAACAGAGGGAATGAGGACGTGATGGGTAGGTATGGTGTTAAGGAGAGGAATGCAGAAGGTCAGATGGTAGTGGATTTTTCAAAAAGGATGGATATGGCTGTAGTGAATACATATTTTAACAAGAAGGAGGAGCATAGGATAACATACAAGAGTGGAGGAAGATGCACACAGGTAGATTATATCCTTTGAGGAGGGCCAATTTGAAGGAGATTGGATATTGTAAAGTGGTGACAGGGGAAAGTGTAGTTAAGTAGCATAGAACGGTGGTCTGTAGGATGATGTTGGTGATCAAGAAGAGGAGGAGGATTATGAAGGCAGCACTATGGATCAAATGGTGGAAATTGAAAAATGGTGATTGTGAGGTGGAGTTCAGGCAAGAGTTAAGATAGGCACTAGGTGGCAGTGAAGAATTACTGAATAGCTGGGTAACTACAGCAGAGCTAGTAAGGGAGACGGCTAGAAAGAAACTTGATGTGACATCTGGACAGAGGAAGGAGGACAAGGAGACCAGGTGGTGGAATAAGGAAGTACAGGAGAATATACAGAGAAAGAGGTTGGCAAAGAAGAAGTGGGATTGTCAGAGAGATGAAGAAGGTAGACAGGAGTATAAGGAGATGAGGTACATGGCAAAGAGAGAGGTGGTGAAGGATAAGCTGTATGAAGAGTTGTATGAAAGGTTGGACACTAAGGAGGGAGAAAAGGACCTGTACCAATTGGCTAGACAAAGGGCCCAAGCTAGGAAAGATGTGCAGCAGGTAAGGGTGATAAAGGATAATGAGGGAAATGTACTCCCAAGCAAGGAGAGTGGGTTGAGCAGATGGAAAGAGTACTTTAAAGGGCTGATGAATGAAGAGAATGAGAGAGAGAGAAGGTTGGATAATGGGGAATAGTGAATCAGGAAGTGCAACGGATTAGCAAGGAGGAAGTAAGGATAGCTATGAAACGGATGAAGAATGGAAAGTCTGTTGGTCCAGATGAAATACCTTTGGAAGCATGGAGGATTTTAGGAGAAATGGCAGTGGAATTTTTAACCAGATTATTTAATAAAATCTTGGAAAGTGAGAGGATGTCTGAGGAGTGGAGAAAAAGTGTTTTGGTATCGATTTTTAAGAATAAGGGTGATGTGCAGAGCTAAAGTAACTACAGAGGGATAAAACTGATCAGTCACAGCATGAAGTTATGGAAAAATGTACTGGAAGCTAGGTTAAGAAGGGAGGTGATGATTAGTGATCAGCAATATGGTTTCATGCCAGGAAAGACCACTACAGATGTGATGTTTGCTCTGAGAGTGTTGCTGGAGAAGTACAGAGAAGGTCAGAAGGAGTTGCATTGTGTCTTTGTGGACTTAGAGAAAGCATATGACAGGGTACCTAGGAGGGGTTGTGGTACTGTATGAGGACATCAGGAGTGACAGAGAAGTATGTAAGAGTGGTACAGGATATGTAAGAGGGTAGTGTGGCAATGGTGAGGTCTGCAGTGGGAGTGATGGATGCATTTAAAGTGGAGGTGGGATTACATCAAGGATCAGCTCTGAGCCCTTTATTATTTGCAATGGTGATGGACAGGTTGACAGAAGAGATCAGATAGGAGTCCCCGTGAACTATGATGTTTGCAGATGACATTGTAATCTGTAGTGAGAGTAGGGAACAGGTTGAGGAGACCCTGGAGAGGTGGAGATATGTTCTAGAGAGGAGCAGAATGAGGATCAGCAGGACTAAGACAGAATATATGTGTGTGAATGAGAGGAAGGATAGAAGAATGGTGAGGATGCAGGGAGTAGAGTTGGTGAAAGGTGGATGAGTTTAAATACTTGGGATCAACAGTTCAGAGTAATGGTGAGTGTGGAAGAGCAGTGAAGAAGAGAGTGCAGGCAGGGTGGAGTGAGTGGAGAAGAATGTCAGGAGTGATTTGTAACAGACGAGTACCATTAAGAGTGAAATGGAAGATCTACAAGAGGGTAGTGAGACCAGCTATGTTATATGCATTGGAGACAATGACAAGGCATTGACAAAAAGGCAGGAGTGAGAGCTGGACGTGCCAGAGTTAAAGATGTTAAGATTTGCACTGGGTGTTATGAGGGTGGACAAGATTAGGAGTAAGTATATTAGAGGGTCAGCCCAGGTTGGACAGTTTAGAGACAAAGCCAGAGAGGCAAGATTGCATTGGTTTGGACATGTGCTGAGGAGGGATTCTGGGTATATTGGGAAAAGGATGCTAAGGATGGAGCTGCCAGGTAAGAATAAAAGAGGAAGGTGTAAGGCAAGGTTTATGGATGTGGTGAGAGAGGACATGCAGGTGGCTGGTGTGACAGAGCAAGATGCAGAGGACAGGAAGAAATGGAAACAGATGATCCACTGTGGCGACCACTAACAGGAACAGCCGAAAGAAAGAGAAGAAGAAGAATTTACTTAGAAGAGGAATAGATATATTTATGTAGCTATTGATAAGTGCATAGAATTTGGTGGTAAAAGATTCGATATGATGGATCGTTAGGTTGGAGGGGGATATTGAATTTAGTCAGATCATCACTTGGTTTTCATAGATTAATCTTCACATAATTTCTGAATGCAGAGGCATTTGAAGATGCTTCCAGCTTCAGACTATGGTGAATGTCATTGATTTATTGTCCAATTTGATAAGGAAGGAAGGTAAAACTTGTCCAGAACAGAGATGTCCCATATTGGTGAGGACTAAATATAGGATTTTGTTTTCACTAGTTGTGGAGTAGACTAACTAGTCTAAAGAGTTTGTAGTTATGATGTCCAGAATTCTCTGGGTAAAACCATTAGGGGATACATATGCCTCCAGTTGATAGAGGGGTAGTTTAAGTTCCATAGGAGAATGGTGTTTTAGCCTCATGCATAGGGAGTCCTTACTATTCAAATAGGAGGTGTGGGGAAAGGAGGGACATGTGGGGCTCATTTAGTTAGTTATGATGTGATAAGGGGTTTTGTGAATGGTAAGTTGGTTGTGGAGGAGTTCCAGGTTATTATCTTGTCTAACCAGCCTGGAGGTGTTATTTTGCTTTATAAATATAGAGACACTATTGCCTTTACTGCCTTCATTTAGTGTGGTCTACATGAATGCATGGTAGAGTACTGACAGCCTGCAATAATAGGTCTTGAACCAGGTCTCCATGGTGATTCATATATTGATGGATTCCAGGGTAAAAAGGAGTTGCAAGGAGGGAATATTTTTGTTGAGGCTCATAGCAATGAGCAGTATCACCTTTATGTTATTCAGATTTTGTTTTGTTATGTCAGGAGCTTTGAAGACTGACATTGCCTAAAATGGTATCATAGGTTCAAAGGTAAATACTGCACTATCAGCCTGTAGATTATTACAAACTTAGCCCACAACCAGAGTCAGAATCAATTTCAGTACCTCATCTCTGAGATAAACACCTTAACCATTATGACAACCCCATCATGGAGATGGATAAGGTTTTAGTCAATATATGAAAACCTTGTGGAGACAGGTGCAGACCAGCCATGCCAAAGCAGCTGGGACTATTTAACTTCTACACCTTGGCTCCAAAAGAAAACATTCCCAAGAACCTGCCTTTTGATTGAAGGTCACTGTTATTTTCTCTATTCATCAGTTATATATCTGCTGCATTGCCCCTTTTCAACTTGGCCCTTTATGCATATGATATTTTACTTTTAGAGTCACGTAAGAACACCTTGACTCTTCAACAGGAGGTACAAACTAGCTTTACAGATTTGTACCACCAGATGAATAAAATATGCTCCCAGTCAATCCAATGAAGTCTGACATCATGTTATTTGACACCCTGCAAAAGCTTCCTAAATCCCCAATTCTATTCTTACTGATAAAGGCAACGCCCCATTAGCACTAGTAACAGAAAAGAATCAGTTAGGATTATCTTGGATACTACTTTTTCATTGACCAGCATTTTGAAAATATTATTTGCAAAACATCCCACCAATTAAAACTATGGTATGGAATCTCATACCTCCTTACCCCTAGAGCTCATAATGCCTTAGTTAAAATGTGCTTATCCCTAAAATTGAATACCGGTCTCTCCTTTAACTTTGCATTCAAGTTCAAACACATGTAAAATGCAAACTAGTATAAAAAAAATCAGCAAAATGTTTTTCTTGCAGAACCCCAAACTCACCACTGCCAACTTCTGCAGCAGTATTTGACTGGTTACCTCTGAATGACAGAGTCACATTTCTACTTAGCTGTCTAATGTACAAGTTGTTAAAAATGGCACTGTTCCTCCAAAATATAAAACTACAAATCAAACAGCCTAATTACACACTTAGAGACAACCAAGAAGATAGCATAACCCTCATTAGACCTGTTTTAAACCCCATGGGAAAAATAACTATATCTAGCTAGGCCCAGCTATTTGGAATTGGCAAACTGCAGATGTAAGGCAACAAGAGACACATTAATAATTTAGAAACAAACTAAAAGAACAACTGCCTAAGGGCACCTAATGTTCTTGCTTCCATAACTGGTAAGTGCCTGTAGGTCACTTTGTAGTCACATCTTTCTTGTAAATATATACTTTTAATAAATGACCAATAACAGAATGCCTATGATAACTGTACATACTCTAAATAATGTCACTAGCATTTATAACTGCAAATAACATGCAAATGTATTCTCTCTCCTTTTTTACTGTACTATGCACCACTCTGTGTATTCTTTAGTCTATGTATAATTTTCTGTTTGTATTTCACACAATGGTACCCAGGTCATGGCCGAAAAGGGCCTGTAAACACTTTAGGTTTGTTATGAGGAGATTTTCCATACACACTTTCTCTCTAAAAGAAGTATTAGTGCAGTGGGACTGACTAAGTTAATAAAACAAAATAAATAAAAAAAAGACTTCAATCTTTCAGTTGATAAGATCCATGGTTTTCTACATAATGTGTTCCAAGACATGGTCTCTGCTAATCATATTAAGGCAGTTCTGTTTATGTGGATGTCATTTCAGAACATTGTAATGGTAAAATATTTAAATGTTGAAGTTTGCAGAAATCAAATATTTTATTTTATATATATATATATATATATATATATATATATATATATATATGTGTGTGTGTGTGTGTGTGTGTGTTTAGATCATATCAACATTGTGTATACACATTCATGCACACACAGAAACACACATAAACAAAACTACATCAAGCTAGAAAAACTAATAAATAAATAAACACATTTGACTATTCACAATAACAACTTTTACGAAAGTGTTTTTTACTAGGGCAAGCCTCCTCACACCCCTCACACTACCATATCTCTAAATATACTAACTCCAAAGCTAAGCAGCCTTGAAGGTATTCAGAAACTTCATTATTCCCACAATTCTGTCATCTTAGTAGATGCATTGCCTATTTCAACAAGAATCAGTGAATCTTAACTGAGTTCTCCTACTTCAGTTAAATCCAGTATAACCAGCTCTGGTAGCTCCCAACAAGCTCAGCAATGTGCACATAACTGCATACATTTCTGCATGAGGACAGGTATCCTCCCATGAACTCTATGCTAATATTATGCTGCCTGCCTACTGAATCTCGAGAGAAGAATCTTAGTTTGTTTGTGTCTTTCGGCTTTTCCCGGTTAGGGGTCACCACGGCAGAACTCCGGTCTGTTAATGATTGGCAGTAGATTTTTACGTGCCGAATTGCCAGCCTTGACGCACAACCTTCAATGAAGGTACGCCCATTCACGCATGTCTCCACACAGAAGATGCTCTAGCTGAGAATCGAACAGGACAACGTCTTACTGTGAGGCAACAACGCTATACTATATTATTCCCCATATTCACAGCAGCAATACACATAACACTAAACAGACTTTAGAGAATGGGTTTACTGTACTTCAGCACCCTGACTGGAGAACGAGCGTTCTTCAGCAGGGTATTAATGTACAAGTAATGCTCACTGAAAAACATGTCCACTGCTTCATGGCAGTATACAGTTGCCATTATTTTACACTCGCTAAGTAGTGCTTCTGCTGTTTAGCGAGTGTAAAATATTTTAAAAAGAAAAAAGGAAAAAAAAAGTGTGCTTGTGTTTGTGTGTGTGAGTGTGTGTGTGTGTGTGTGTGTGTGTGTGTGTGTGTGTGTGTGTGTGTGTGTGTGTGTGTGTGTGTCAGCATATGTGTGCATGTGAGTGAATGTTACAACGATCAAACTGTTATTTTACACTCGCTAAGCAGTGCTTTTGCTGTTTAGTGAGTTCAAAACCTAAATGTAAAAGAAATAAGTATGTTTATGTGTATGTTTCTGTTTCTGCATGTGTGTTTATGTTTCTGTTTGTGTGTGTGAATGTGTGCATGAAAGCAAGGTGTGTGTGAGGGAAAGTGTGAAGAGTGAGAGTGGCAGCAACAGCATTCAAGAGGTTTACATACAGTACCTCTCTTATCTTAGATTAGTTAAATGAATAAAACTTAAAATAAACAGGGAGGAAAGGCTCAACCAGGACCATATTCCTCTTTAAAAAAACACAAAGTGGCTGCAATAATCAGACGTGTGTTAACATGTATTTTCTGAAGGGTAAGGGTGTGTGAATATGTGGGGGGAGCAGTCTGTGTGACAGAGGGAGAGACAGTGAGATAGATGGCGTATGGGTAGTAGCAGATAAGAGGTTTGAGTACCTCTTAACCTTTTAGCTCAAGAAATGAGGATAAAGCCTGAAATAAAGGGGGGAACAAAGGTTCCAAAATAGGAGCAGATTTTAAATAAAAAAATTAAAAAGCAAGTTAAACAACAAGATTTGTGTTAACATGAATTTTTTGAAGGAAATAAAGTCTGAAAGTCAAATGTATGTCATTATTTAGTGATTTCAATCCCCAAATGACTGGCAAGAAATCACTTTAGCAGTAAGGGACCAAAAAATAAAGCAAACATCTAGATATTTTTAAAAATGCTAAATTTTGGGTATAAAATGCTTCCTCTAACACCATTTACATATATTACAGCAATTTAGAAACACTGGTGGTGCTGCGGTATCATTGTCGCCTTGTAGCAAGATGTTGTCCCATTCGATTCTCAGCTAGAGCGTCTTCTGTGTGGAGGCATATGTGAATGGGGCATGCCTTTGTTGAAGGTTGTGCATCAGGGCTGGTAACCCGGTACGTAAAAATCCACTACCAATCATTAGCGGACCGGAGTTCCGCTGTGGCGACCCCTAACCGGGAAAAGCCGAAAGACACAAACAAAACAGCAATTTAGAAACATTAAAAGGAGGAACTATTTTACATCAAAAATATAAAAAAAAATAATATAGTAATAAAAGAATTGTAAATACGTAAGTAAAACCCAGCAATTTTACAGAGCCCATTCTCTAAGCACAATAATGCAATAATGCCCTCCAGGGTGTGTGTTAATGTGTTAATTTGTAAATAATGCCTTCCAAGGGGTGTAAAGGTCTTCCGCCTGCAGTGTCGAGCCTCACAACCCCCTGGGCGGGCATTAATTGCACATTAACACACATCCAGATGGGCATTATTGCTTGCTTATGTAACAGAAGGATCATATACATATATATATATATATATATATATATATATATATATATATATATATATATATATATATATATATATATATATATATATATATATATATATATATATATATATATACATATATATATATATATATATATATATATATATATATATATATATATATATATATATACATACATATATATATATATATATATATATATATATACACACACACACACACACATATGTAAAGCCGTTAATATATTTAATACATAAAGTTGAACTCAATAAATAAATCTATTTGACGAATATTTTTTAGGAACAAAATAGTTACTTGTAAGACTGAATGTAAAGTTGAAGCTTATAAAATTAATGGAACTGGGCAATAAGCATGAAACCTGGTCCTTCTGCGGAACCTGTGTACATGATAAAATGTTATCAAAGCTGCCTTTTCAGGATTATAGGATAATATTTTGTAGCAAGCATAAACTAAGAGATTTATTTGCCTGCACCATGCCTTTCTGTCTCATATCACACCATGTCTGGCTTTCCCATTCTGAATCTTTGAACTGAGTCCACTTCTTGTACAGATGGGCCTTTTGTTCGTTTCAGAGATAGTAATATATTATTTACATGTAGACTCTGAACAATAGTCTCTGAATTTTACTTTGAGGCTCCGTTTTTTTCCACCTCTTTCTGGAAAGTCTGACATGGCATTCACCAATGAGCTCAGAAATGACATAATCTACATGACAAACAGAGAATGAGCATTTTTTATTTGCTTGTCAAGTTAGTAAGCCCTCTGGATGCAAGTTTTCCTATTAAGTGGCCATTTTAAAGCATTTTAGTTAACTGATTGCTGACGGAGAGTCACAAAGTTGGCAAATGGAATCTGTGAGTATCAAACCCTGAACTACAAGGTGTAGCTTATTAATATTTCACATTAGTTGTAGGTGAATTGTGCTAACTGGACCTTTCTCTGCAGATGCTGCCTCTGCATAATTTATTTAGGTATTTGTCTATAGTGTTAAAAACAAGTTTTAAGCTCAGTACTTTTTAAAAGCAACATGCTAAAGATATAAAGTAGTACGCGGAGATACAGGATAATGCAGCTGACTAGAAATTAATTTTGTTAAAGGGAAAAGATGACACTGGCATTTGAGTTAAATCTCCATGTGCCATGGCAGGGAAGAGAAGACAAAAATGTTAATGTAGAGGGCATTGTGCCATATTAGGAAGATAGATTAAATGAAAGAGAAAGCTCACTTCTGAACCTCCTCAACTATTAAGGATTTTGCAGGAGGTCCCTGCTTTTTGGCCTCTTCTTTGTAAATCTGTTAAATTTTGGAAAGTAATTGAGGATTTCATTCAGTCAATAATGTCATTGCTCAGAAAACGCATGTTGATACAAAACTTGTATTAACTTTTTAAGTGAATTACAGTGTTTTTTTTGAAAATTATCCTTACTTTTGGGTCTTTGTCTCCACATTATTTGTGGCTTTGTCCATAATTCTTGAGTAAATACGTTGGGATGTCATCATTTGATAAGGAAAACTGGATGGCTGAGAGTACAAAGAGCTTAACAATGAGAAACAAAGAGAAAGGAAAACAAGAACCAGAAGTAGGCAGAAAAAGTGGTTTTAGTAATTTATACGCATCTTCTGTAATGAAGGAATACAATATATGTGTTGGTTTTAAACATGGATATCTGTTTAGGTATAAGTGCAATACATTTAAATACATGCATTTACATAGTTACTGTGGCTATGGACACAGTACCTCTTATTCTGTGGTACATAATTAAATACATGCATTTACACAGTTACTGTGGCTATGGACACAGTACCTCTTATTCTGTGGTACATATTTAAATACATGCATTTACACAGTTACTGTGGCTATGGACACAGTACCTCTTATTCTGTGGTACATATTTAAATACATGCATTTACACAGTTACTGTGGCTATGGACACAGTACCTCTTATTCTGTGGTACATATTTAAATACATGCATTTACACAGTTACTGTGGCTATGGACACAGTACCTCTTATTCTGTGGTACATATTTAAATACATGCATTTACACAGTTACTGTGGCTAAGGACACAGTACCTCTTATTCTGTGGTACATATTTAAATACATGCATTTACACAGTTACTGTAGCTATGGACACAGTACCTCTTATTCTGTGGTACATATTTAAATACATGCATTTACACAGTTACTGTGGCTATGGACACAGTACCTCTTATTCTGTGGTACATTGTTCCTCCCATTCATTACTACTGCCTATTCACCTCATTATATTCTTGCCCCCAAAGTCATACAATTGACTGTCACCTTATAAGACATGCTTATGCAGTTTCAACATCTGCATAACCTAATAACTCACTCTGATGAACAGTTCATCTTCTATGGGGCATCATTAAAGGGTAGTCTTACTATCTCCATAAGATACAGGAAATATGTCTAAGGTTTGCAGTAATACCTCACTCTAAGGCAGGCCAAAGAAATGTGTCATTATGTATTCTAGATTTCTGTGCTTGGGTAGTTATGCAAGTTTTGTTTCTAAATACAAGCTAGACCCACCGCAGACTTAATGTTGCCTACACTCAGTCACCCAACATATGTCAGTTACTTAATGCATGTCACCTGTACCATAGGCTGTAAGGGTAGTGGGAAATTAGAAAGTTGTCCCTGCATGTATTCAGCTTAGTACTGAGTAGATTCAAAGACAATCATATTGAGTTATCTGATAGTAATAACAGACTGGGGCTGTGAGGCTGTGAATAGTAGACTACACCAATGCAAAACAAAAACATTTATAATAATCAGACAAGTGATGTTTAAAACTGTCTTCTGAATGCGTAGTCACTTCAGAGAATATTAGGGTTTTTAATTTTGTACAAGCATTTGTGTGTATAAGTGTGTGTGTGTGTGTGTGTGTGTGTGTGTGTGTGTGTGTGTCTGCGCACACGTGTGTATGTGTGTGTGTGTGTGTGTGTGTGTGCGCGCGTGCGCGCGTGTGTGTATGTGTGTGTGTGTGTGTGTGTGTGTGTGTGTGTGTGTGTCTATAAGGTAACAATCATACACAAATGTATCTTTAAAGCTAACAATGTTTTGGTCTATACTACCTGAAACCAGGATTTACTTAACATCCCATGCAGTGCAATAGAATCAGGCATGGGAAATGAAATTGTTTGGCAAATTATTTATTCTTCTCTTTTGAAGATAACACCAGGAATACATTTTGAAATGGCTGCTTCCAGGTAGAAGACAGATAGAAAAAAAACACTGACCAGGAAACAAAGCTAGATACATCATCAGATGCAGCAATGTTCATGCTAATAGGAATGTGGCAGAAACACTGACATCACTAAGTGTGTGTGCCCCCATAGTTGAAGTGAAACCACATCCTAAAATTCAAAGCCTTTACATAATGCTGACAGGAGGCTTTTGATCACAATTCCCTTCACTTGTGACATAAATTATACAGGAAACCAAACTGAATTTGTAGAACTTGTTGATGTCCTTCTAGAATTGCTCATTCTGTTTAATTTTGCTCAAGGTCCTTATTTGCATGTTTTTCCAGAATGCCCAATGGGCGCACAGCTCTACAAAGCACTGACTTGTCTCAGCTAATATTTGTAAGTAAACTACTTTATTAAAACCTGGGTATGCAATTTGAAAAAAAAATGCTAAGCTGGTATTGGCTTAATAGACAGCAACAAATGACTGTTCATTATTTCTACTAAACATTCATCAAAAAATTTTGTAACAATGCCTTCTTGATGTAACTGTATCTCTGTGATGTCATTTACTCTCACTAACTAGAAGCTGCACAATGTATTCTAATTTCTAGAGCCTCCAGCCTTTACACTTTATATGAAAAGATTATCTGTAATGGGCACAGGTAACCTGCAAATGGCTCATCTCTCAGGCCCATGCTTACACTTATCAAGGGTATCAGAACTTTTTAGAGATCTGGGATGCACGGCTAGGCTTAAAAAGGTCCTTGTGGTCATTAGCCTTGTCGCAAAAGGAGATACTGCCAGCCCATCTACCTGGAAATCTGTAAATAATTATATGTTATTTGTGAATATCAATATGATCTATATAAGATGTTTGCGTTACACATGTATGAGAACTGTATGTCATGTATATATCAAAGTAGGTTTGTACAGATGTGTGTTGAAAAGATATTTTATAAAGTACCGAGCTTAAAAATGGATTAATAGTGTACCCTACTGGAAAAGAACAGAAATGTACATGCACTATTGCAACTGTGTAAATGTATATATTCTAACAGGGAGAACTGGGTACTGGGATACTGGGGTACAAGAGATTAACCTCAGTCTAGTAAATTTCAGAAAAATATCTGAAATTAAATTACTTTATGTCAGCAAGGGAACTTTCTGTATTGTCTTGGAAGTGTTTTATTGTTGCATGACTTCCAACATCTATCAAAGATCTGAGGAAAAGCCCTTGTCTATGTATTTTCACAGGTAGACGCTAAATACTGCCAGAGTCTAGCAGTAGGGGTTTCACCTGGGATAGAGTCAGATGACAAGAAAGTATGTCATTCTGCAAGATAGCCAAGCAGTAATATTTCAGATATTAATTTTAGATGTCTCTTATAGAGACACAGCATTCTGTATTCTGTCTTGGACCTGACAACATGAAGATCCACTTATCACATCTGCCTTGCTCTGATGAAGTAAGTTAACTAGAGTATAGTAAATCTTTTAGATTTAGTCAGGAATATAGGGAAGCATAGTTTAGATGTTTGTCTTCATTTATTTGAGACTGTTCTGCAATGTTGTTTTAAATATTTCCTGTGATTTTGAACTCAGATGTCACTGTAAATATATATTTAGTATTGTCTTTTTCTTTCACTATTTATTATTAAATATATTTAAACCTTTCACTGTGGCTGATCTGTGTAGCGATATTTAAGTTCTGAGAATACTTGCATATTTATTTGGTGACACTATGTGGGCCACTCCTTATTGCCTTGCTCTTGGTCAAACTACCATTTGTATTGATAGTAACATTACACAGTAAGATTGGACACCCTTTGTTAAGGGCCTTAAAGTAGCTGATAAGGATCTGGCTGTTGGCAGTGATAACTACTTTATAGTCTGGCCAAAAGGGGGCATAGCTAGTAAACCTGTGCCAGCCTTTCCCAGGTGTGTGTGTGTTTCAGCTACTTGGGCAGAGACATGAAGCACTGGCTGGACAGAGAGGGTGCTGGAGGTCTTGGCTTGGCCACTCAGCTGAGATCTCAACTCTATTGCTGTGTGAGTGGGGAGTCTTATTGGGGATCTGGAAAAAGAGGGAGAAACCAGCCCCAGACTGACTGTGGTCTCTGTGTGCTCTTAAGGGAAATTGCACTTGATATGGAAAGTTGCATCTGGAAATAGTGTATATGCCTAATGGTGCCAGTGGTGAGGATTGTGGCTCCTTGATTACCAGTCCAGTGGTGGGGCATCACAAGCCTAGTAAACACGTATGAACCCATGAACCAGATAGCTGCACAACAGATAAACTAGAATAATGGATCTTGGCCAAAATGCAACTTCATAAAATAAGATCACTGCAACTGAAGTTTTCTTTTTCTTCTCCAAGATGCAGGGATATTGCATTTAATTATATTAAGTTTGGAGATGCAGTGTGTGACTCTATCTGCACTGTTAGATTAAGAGACTTGCTGCAACATTAATAAAAAGAAGAAAACATAAAAGATAGTCATACAGATTTCATTGTATTCAGTTTTTGTTTTAGTATGTGGCTTTCACCAAACTTAATTGCAGCTTTGTAAAAAGTCTACCTGCTTCAGAAACTATGGTGTTACCTATATTAGTTACCTCAAGAAGACAAAACATGTATATTGACCTCAAACAGGGAGTACATGATAGGCTGAAATCATAAAGGTTACCATGACCTTGTGGTAAAATGTTTGTATTCAGATACTGCCCTAACACAGTGCTTTTGCACGAAGATGTGCAACATCAAGTCAGGCTGTCTCTGCAGCCAAGATACATGCTAATGAGGCAGATTGTGTAAGAGGCATATGTTAATTAAACATATGCACTCTCCCTCCAGAACCTCATCCAGGAAGGGAGTTACGTGATGGGCAATTCATAGAAGTGCTCAACAGTGCAGATTAGCAGCATCTCTAACCACAAGTAAATTCATTATAAAAAAGTCTCCAGTAAAGAGAGTATACACTTTCAGGATACACAGTAACTTGTTTCCCTGATGACTATGTTGACTTTGTAAGTTCCTTGTTCAAGTTTAAATCTACTGGTATATCTGATTGTACTGAGTACAATACTTAATTTTATTCTTTTTAAGTAAAGATTTTATTTTTCCTTAATTCAGGTTTAAATGCAATTGCTGGTGATTTATTGTTTTTATTATTACCTTAAGGGTGCCTGCATTGGAATTGTGCACTAATAATTCTGGGCTTTTGTTTTTCAAAGAGTTATTGCTCAAACTGATGATACAGTGCATATGTTTAATGGTTGGTTTATTTTAATTGGAAACAGAAACTGTGTTTTGATATGCTACTTGTGTAGCTGGTGATACATTATCTTAAAAACAAGGAAGGGGATGCTGGTACTGCAGATATCAGCAAACCCTCCTGCAAAATATATATATGTGTGTGTGTGTGTGTGTGTGTGTGTGTGTGTGTGTGTGTGTGTGTGTGTGTGTGTGTGTGTGTGTGTGTGTGTGTGTGTGTGTGCGCGTGTGTGCGTGTGTGTGTGTGTGTGGTAGTCATGGTAGCCTTGCCTGTGGTTTCAAGTCCAAGTTTAATGTTGCTGTCCAGGTATGCCTAACATCTTAACACCAGAGAAATCTAGTGTAGCTCTGCTGCTAAGCTTATCTTTCTAGGTATGAGATAAACTTAAGGAATTTCATATGCTACTTCTCAAAGACGTCTGGAGGGATAGAAGGTAATGCACAGTTCAATTACAATAACCTACGAATATGAGCTATTCCTAGCCCCAGAATACTTTGCTGGAATGGAAATGCCAACAATTCTAAAGATTCATTATATTTAGTTGCCATATGAGCAGCCTCACAAAGTTTATACAGACCACATCCTGATATGTGTGTTTATGTGTGTATACTGGCCTCAATACCAAATACTAAGTGAGCAACTTACTCAGATAAATCTGAACTTCCATCTCATCTGAGTTGGGGGTAGCAAATAGTTAAATTATAATATTATCTTTACTAAGGCACCACCCTAAGATTTCACCCAAAAGCCCCTAGAAGCTCATAAAATTGTAATATTGAGCTCTACAAGTCCACCAGAAAGAACATAAGGCTACCTTCAGATAGGTTTACCTTGTGAATCTTAAGTCCCACGACTACTCTTCATATTCAAATTGTTGGGTTTCCTCTAATAATTTTTTTTTGTTATAAACGCTTGATGGTTAAACAGTAAGAACTAGGATGGACAGCCCCCTGTCCTACTCCTTTCTCACTATGAAGAGATTTAGAACTTTTTGCCACAATATTTGATAATGTGTTATTATACCTATATATAAATTGGTTTTGCCCCTAATAACTGTAATCCATTTATATGTTACAATACCATTTTTGTTCTACTTGTTATACTGAACTACAGGATTGTTGTTATATTACAAATTTATTGAAGCACTATTTCAATTTTGATATACATTTTAGTATCAGTATACTTTCTATATACTAGTTGATTTTTGTACCTTTCAGGTTTATTTATATATATTTACATGTTTTGCTGATTGTTTCATGAACACAGGAAATGATGTCATACTGCCTAGTTCAAAATACTAATAAATATGGCCTATGGTTGTGTAGTTATCAAAACCACTGAAGAAAGCTGATTGCTGAAACCGGTCTGGTTTAATAAAAGTACTTTAAGCTACTACTGCTCGGGGTGCTGAATTTCTTTTCTTTTGTACATATTTGGTTTATCCGTGCACCAACCGTACTTGCTAGCCTGTTCTTTCTTTTTGTACATTACAATATGGATAGATTGCTCACACTATGTAAGCTACTCCCATAAACATTTACTTTGTAGTTTTTAATGATTATACTATTAGTACAGGGAGCTGGTGCCCTGTTAACTCCTGCTTTTTTCTAGCCTTTGTAAAGGGATAGAAGGGGGTAAGGATGGTGCAGCCCCCTCAATAACAATGTACTATGATGCACAACAAGGTTCTGTAGGCAGTGACAAGGAATGTAAAAGTGAAATGGTGCTGTACACTTAATTAAAATATCTATTTCTGAAAATGGAAGCCCCACTTTTAATTTATTTACATATCTATGTCTCTATCTATCTATCTATCTATCTATCTATCTATAAAACAGTGTAAGAAACTTCTCTGTGTGGATGATTTTCAGTTCATATATCTCTAGTTAATCACTGTATATTAATCAGATCAGACAAAAGTAGTAGAAGTAGTGAACTTAAAGTCGTCTTAAGTCAAAAAAAAAAAAATATATATATATATATATATATATATATATATATATATATATATATATATATATATTTATATGTAATTGTACAGAATTACTAAGTATTTGAAAGTAATCCAAGCAAGGCAGGCAGTCTGTTTCCAGTTGAAAATCCTTTACACAGACTAGCAATCCAAGTAAAACAAAAATAGAGTAATAGTTTCCTCACAAGCTTTCTAAATATAAATATAAATATATATATATATATATTTATATATATATGTATATATATATATATATATATATATATATATTTATATATATATATATTTTTTTTTTTTTTATCAGGCAAGGGAGTGGTTTATTGTGCTGTAAAAAAGTGTTATTGGTACACATGTTAAATTCACATCCCTTCCCCCATCAGTGTGACATTGGAGCTGGTCCCAACCTACTTAGTAGCTGTCATAATAGTACTTTAAATAAAATTTATAATGATGTGGTACCTCTTATTTAACCAGATTATTAAGTAGATTATTAAGTCTGTGATTTTATCCAAGTCAATATACTACATGGCTGGAAATATATCAACCTTAGCCCATTTGGCAAATAAAAAGTATATATAAATATATACATATACACTTTACATGTAAAAAATCAATTGTAAAAATCATATACTATTTTCATAACCTATTGTTAACAAAGATTGCTTTTGTCCTTCTAGACTTCTTCAGGTCTGTGTACAAGAACCCTAAAAACTATCTATAAAAATACATATAATTGCATAATTAGTTAGTATTGTTATTACACATCATTTTAAATAAAGTGGGGAAAAAAGAGAACCAGAAAAAGAAAAAATAATAAGAAAAAAATGTATGATTATAGAAAAGAATATACACTTAAATTACAACTGATTTAAAATGGTATTTAAAACTGACTGGTAGAATACAATAAAATAAAATAAAATAAAATTAGTCATGTAAACAATGTGGTGATTTTCTAAGTTCCAGTGCACTTTTAATTGAACAGTAGTAGTTTAGTCCAGGCTTCCTAAAAGAGTTCAGCTTTAATTGCCACATGAGTTCATGTTTCTCCAGAATATTCAGGATGTCTCCTTCAAGATCACTCATGTCTATGCAATCCAGGATCTGGAACTTAAAACCTGTGTGTCTTTTATGAAGAGAAAGGTGTTTGGCTGGTGCATTATTTTTACATCCAGAGCAGATTTCCAACAGATGACATGAAATCCTACGCTTGAATTTATTTACAGTCTTGCCTACATAGAATGCATCACATTTATTGCATTGTGCCCTGTAAATTATTTTTGTAGTGTTACAGTCACCCACTGCACTGGTCTTAATGATTTTCTTTAAATAAGGGCAATAAAAACTATCACTTTGCTGTATAAGTATACGAAATGTACAATTAGTTTCACATCTTCACATGTGAAAGGTACATTTATGATAAGTTGTATAATAAAAACAACTGTTCTTACTTTAATTTAAATTTGAGTGAGAGAGAGGCTTTGCGGTCTTTGCAAAACAACATGGCTTTAGTTATCAGACCTGCAGACAAGGGTGGGGGCATCGTACTAATGAACAAGAATGATTATGATAAAGTAATGTACGAGCTATTGGAAGATATTGACACATGTTTCAATTGATGATTTACACTTTAGGGACATTCTTAGACAGGTCTGTGATACTTTGTATGACCTTCTGATGTGTAGACAGATAGACAATGATCTGTATTGTTACTTGCAGAAAAAAAATCCACTTGTTCCATATATCTAAGAATTACCAAAAGTACACAAGTCTACACACCCACCTCCTATGAGACCCATAGTTGCGGGTGGTCGGTGGGTGACTGAAACTATGTCCATCTACTTAGAACAGAAATTGGGACCTATAGTTAAGCAAATGCCAATGATTTTGAAGGATAATACTCAGTTTTTGAATGATTTAGACATGTATATAACGGAACTTATCTCCCATGAATGTATAATGGTTACGATAGATGTAAAAAGTCTATTTACCTCCATACCAAATGAATATGGCTTGGATGCTATTAGAGAAGTTATGAATAATATGCATCGGATGGAGAACAATGAAGTGATATTAATCTGTACGTTATTGGATTTGGTTCTCTCTAATAATGTGTTTATGTCTGACAACAAAATGTATTTGCAGCAGTGGGGTGTCACCATGGGCACCCCATGTGCAAATTCCTATGCAAATTTAGTTGCATATTATTGGGAGAACATGCATTTATTTAATAGCGCCCATTATTCACACATCAAGCTGTATAGATGGCTTGTGGATGATATTTTTTTGATATGGGATGGTGAGCTCTCCTGTTTATATGATTTTATAACTTATTTAGAGTCCACGACTGATTGTTTGAAATTCACTATGACATCATCCCTGCATAGAGTTGATTTTATAGATGTAACTGTGTAGAGGAATGAATCTGGGACCATTATGACTGGTTTATTTCGTAAGACCTGCTGAAGAAATAATTTGTTGGATTTCAGTAGCATGCATCCTAGTTTATGTTCCCGAATATAGTGAAAGGACAGTATCACAGGATGAGGAGGATCTGTAAGAAGCAAACAGATCTGAATGCTGAAATTGATACTCTAGAACAGTTGTTTGTAGATAGGGGATATAATAAAACAGTGTTGGATAGGACGAAAAATACTGTTTTTGATGACATGAGGCCGATAGAGGTTGGGTCTGTAAACTCATCAAATCGACCTGGGAACATCAAACAATATAAAGATAGGAAGGTTTGTTTCATGACCAGATATGCTAATGATAATGAGACTGTCAGATATTATCAGGCGCAATTGGCATGTTTTAACTATAGCGCCAGCTACAGCCAACATAGTAGGGAATGTCCGACTTTTATATACAAAAATAACTTGAATTTAAAACAGTTACTGTGTAAAGATAAGACTCAATGCACCAAGCAAGATCAGAATTTGAGATCTGGCACTTTCCTCTGTAAGCGATGCAACATGTGTAGAGTTATAACTGTGACTCAGGTTTATAGTCACCCACCTTGAATTTTAAATTTTCTCCCAGGTTTTATGCCACTTGTGACATCAGCAACTTAGTGTATTTAGCCAACTGTAATTGATGTTAATGTTTTTATGTTGGCAAAACCTCCAGAAGGTTAAGAGACAGGATCTATAATCACCTATATGACATCAGGAATTTTAATACACAAAATGCCCTGGCTAAACATGTTATTGAATTCAATACACATAGTTTTAGCTTTAGGGCATTACAATTGGTATATGAGAATCCAAGAGAGGGTAATGGTAATAATTATTTGGAATCTGTTGAACTTAAATGGATATTTAGTCTATGAGCGCGTATACACCCAGGTCTTAATAGTTGTGTGAATATCAGACCTGTATTAGAGGCACGGCCCTTTAAATAAGTATTTGTATAACAATTAATTACATAGTAATTGTTTAATGAGGTGTTTATGAGTTTTAGCTTGCATTAATTGGTTTTAGTAGTGATGTGCCTTACTATTTAAATTGAGTGCTTTATTTTGTACTGAGATTTGATGAAGCATGGTTATCCCATGTGAAAGAGCTTATCCATTTGTTTATATCATAGGAATAAACTGGATTTTAGAGCCTTGGTGGTCCTACCTTGTCTATTTTATTTTATTCTTGGTGGTCTTCTGGGATTAGACCTTTGGGCAGCAGTGATTACCTTTGTTTTTATATAATTGTATAATTAGTTAGTATTGTAATTACACATAATTTTGAATAAAGTGGAAAAAAGAGAACCAGAAAAAGAAAAAAATAATAAGAAAAAATGTATGATGATGGAAACAAAATATACACTTAAATTACAACTGATTACACCTGATTCAAAATGGTATTTAAAACCAACTGATAGAATAAAATAAAATAAAATTAGACATGCAAACAATGTTGCAATTTTCTAAGTTCCAGTGCACTTTTAATTGAACAGTAGTAGTTTAGTCCAGGTTTCCTAAAAGAGTTCAGCTTTAATTGCCACATGAGTTCATGTTTCCCCAGAATATTCGGGATGTCTCCTTCAAGATCACCCCATGTCTATATGATCCAGGATCTGGAAGTTGAAACCTGTGTGTCTTTTATGAAGAGAAAGTGTTTGGCTAGTACATTATTTTTATATCCAGAGCAGATTTCTGACAGATGATATGAAATCCTATGCTTGAGTTTATTTACAGTCTTGCCCACGTAGAATGCATCACATTTATTGCACTGTGTCCTGTAAATTACTTTTGTAGTGTTGCAGTCACCCCGTTTTAATAATTTTCTTTAAATAAGGGCAATAAAAACTATCACCTTGTTGTACAAATATACAAAATGTACAATTAGTTTCACATCTTCTAGTGTTTCTCTCATATGGTCTAGGTTTAAATTCAACAAAACTTCTAATGTTCCTTGTTTTCCTATAAACAAAGGATGGGGCTTCACCTAAGATGTTAATCAGAAAAGGGTTTCCTGTGACAATGTTCCAGTTTTCTTCAATAACATTTTTGATACTGTGATAATCCAAAGTGTATGTCTGGATGCAGCAATTTTTGCATTTGTTATTCTCTGTGGAATTTCATAACATTCTCCTACTGGGAAGGTTGAGTGAAGGTCACTCAGTCCTTTTCATTTCTATAATGCGCTCCAGGATGTTTTTTAACATCTGACTTTCATAGCATCTTACTAAAAAAAACATTCTCTAAGTTGTTCAGGTTTCTCAAAAATGGTTCCATCTCTGTGGTAATTCTAGCTAATCTGTAGCCTTGGGACTTCACTACATTATAATTGTTTTTTGTAGGATGTAGACTTTTACTGTGGAGTAACAAGTTAACCCTCGTTGGTTTTCTGAATAGATCAGTGGTGATTCTGTTATTGTTGGTGTCCTTGGAAATCTGCATATCTAAGAAAGTGGTTGAAGTATAGCTATGGGAAGAGATAAACCTTAGGAAGGGGGTTGTTTGATTGAGGTAAGTGATACTTTTACTACTTTTGTCTGATCTGATTAATATACAGTGACTAACTAGATATATATGGACTGAAGATCTTCCACATAGAGAAGTTTCTTACACTGTTTTGTTTTCAGACCAACTACCCTTGTTTAGAGGGTTGTTTTGAGACTTCAGGGATACCACGGAGATCATTTTATCTATCTATCTATCTATCTATCTATCTATCTATCTATCTATCTCTTTACCTATCTGTCTATCAATAGAGAAATAGCTATAGAGATATAAATATACACATTGTACTGATAATTCTCTTTGTAGCTCATGGATGACCTGTTCCAGAGCTCCAAAGCAATGACAATAAATGATAAGCGTAACATATTTGTTTGAAGGGTGGTGTTCCATGTTAATGTCATGGGTTATGTTTTCCTGGAAATTTCTTAAGTTTGACTATGCAAGGTAAGGGTTTATTAAAAGTAAAGCTGCTAAATCATCACTATTATAAATGATCCATGATACGGGCATTCCAATATGCTTACTTAAGAATCTGAGAATTGATAATCTACAAAACCAGCAAATAAGTAATCCAGTTTGAGAAAAAGGTTATAGAAGAATGGCTTCTTTATGTTAAATAATCTTTCAGTAACAATGCCCCTCTAATTTCATCAAATGTGCCCCTCTACCCACACAAATAGAATGATAAGTATAAGAAACTTTGTCTGCATTTGCAAAGATCAGATCCCCATAAATATGTTATAATCTAGCTTGGGCTGTTGTCTTGTACAATATCATTCTGATCTGTCATTGCTTGCTAACAATCATGGCAGTGGGTGCATGTTACCAGATGTTGATAGCCTCTGTTCCTCATATGCTCCTCTAAAGTACTTCAACAAATCTTAGTATATCCTACTTTCCCTATACATCTGTCCAGGTGCTCAGCTTGGGTTACCTGGGATAAATCTGTTGAGCAAAATCTGGATGTAAAACCAATCAGCCTGACAAACATGAACTAAGAATTGCTACACTCGATGTAGGTTCACTGACAGGACAGACCTTGCAAGTAGATGACATGATGGTAAGAAGGACTTTGAACATCCTCTGTATCCAGGATACAAGATGGAAGGGCAGCAAATACAGTTGGCTTGGGATCCAGAATCTACTACTCAGGAGGAGGACAGACCAGAAATGATGTGGGAATTGTGGTGAGGGAGTGGCTTCAGAAGACAGTGAGGGATGTCATCAGGATCAGTGATAATCTCAGCCTGTGCACAACAGCAGAGTTGTGATAGTGAGAAAAAGAGTGCATTCAAGCAACAGCTGCAGGACCTACTAGGTAAAGCAGGACAACATGAATTGGTGCTGATAATGGGTGATGTAAGTGCACAAACTGGGACAGACGGAACAGAATAAAAGAACTTCTTGGGTCCACATAGATGGGACAACAGGAATAAAGAAAGAGAGACCATTCTAGACTTTTGTCTGGCAAATAGCTTGGTGGTGGCGAACACATGGTTCGGTAAGAGAGATAGTCACAAGATCACGTACAGTAGTGGTTTTATTTTATTTTATTTTATTCTTTGTTTGCATTTTGTGTGGAGTGTGTCAAGGATGTTTCAAAAGAATATCTTAAGGAAAATATCAGATAGATAATAAAGAAGATGTGCATTTTTTGAATTAAACACTAAAACAAAATATATAATTCTTCAGGTTTCCCTGGACTGCTACTAGAAAAAGGTGATTAAGTATGAGGGGATAATGAACTAAAATTAGAATGAATGGGAACATTTTCTCTTAAAGCACTTGGAGAAGAATTTGTTGACCACTACACAGAAAAAAAGCAAGAAACCTTTCCTTCATCCAAATGGATTAACAAACTTAAAGTGTGGGCTGTTTCACTGTAATTTATACTCTGCTTCATTAGTGAGATAAAAATGTAACCAAAGGTCTTTTCCCCCTTGAAATATATCAGATTCCATAGGTTCATAGGTTCATAGGTTGGTACTAGGCTATCAGCCCTAGGGCCTATACAAGCCTAGCCATAACAATTCCCTGGCTATTTCTTCCCACACTATTTACTTCCCTGGACCCCTGTCTAGCAGGGCGACTGACGTGATCCCCGGGGTGAATTTCCTTTCTCCCATCCAATCGTCATGCTCTGATGAGTTAATAACTTTCTTTTCTAAACAGGAATACTGATCAATATTCCAAAACAATGTATGCATAGGGCAAGACACCATGTGCTAAGAGAATGATTAGCCACTGACTGTTTGAAATTCCAGAAAGCAAGCTGTAAATACTGTTTTTTGGCTTTTCCCAGTTAGGGTTCGCCACAGTGGAACTCCGTTTTGCTAATGATTGGCAGTGAATTTTTACAGTGTCGAGTTGCCAGTCCAGCTCCCAACCTTCAAAGAAGGCACACCCACACACGCTTGCACCTACCTCCATGTCTTTAAATTCACTCGACCGCGGGGAGGACAAGCAGACTCTGTACAGAACAAGCACCAGCTGAGAATTGAACCGGAGAGCCTCTTGCTGTGAGGTGACAATGCTAACTGCTGCACCACTGCAGCCTGCTAGAAAGCATGCTGCAACTGCAGATTACAAAAGGAGAAATGTAGAATAAATAATCAGGCAGATGTGTCACATTTCTGAAATTCAGAGAGGTTTCACAAAGTCCATAAATGTCAGAATACAAAATTTGGTAAAGCACGCCTTAAACTATAATACCAAAGTTTTGTTTTCTTTGCATGCAATATATGTCAGGCAAATGTCCTACCATATCTTGAATCCATCAGCCAGCATAGGACCATGAGTCAGCTGGTAGCAAATGCCTCAGCATCTCACAGTGCTGCTTCTCAGTCAGTATTTTGACCACACGGTAATTCACATCTAGTAACCATACTGAAAATTGATTGTGGTTGTGAATCAGATATTGCTCCAGACAAAAATGGAACTGCTAGTGGTGTAGCCCATTCCCCTTAAAAACTAAATTAGGAGTGTCATTGGGTATAATGTCATTTGTGACATTTCAGCAACATGAAGAAGGCATCATGAATTTCATTGGGGCAGCTTTCAGGATCTCCAGATACCTGGTTGCAATGTGTAACCAGAGTAGAAATGGCATACAGTTCCAGTTAACATCAGCTTTGAGCCATGTAGATGTGCATGGCTGACAGCTGCCTATGTCTTAAGGGTCTGCAAGGTTCTGCAAAGCCTATATCTTAAGGGTCTGCAAGGTACTACAATGCCAGAGGTGTCAATAACTGAACTGATGCTTGAACTGTTAAGACTCCCAGAGGTAAAACTACAGAAATTTGCACAAACCACAATGGGTGGCACATTGTGAACTACTAGTCACTGAAAAATACAAATCAATCCATCCATCCACAACGCCTTTTTTTTCCCCCATGTTTGCATATTGGGTCAGGGTATCACTTCAACACTGATAATCATCTAGAGCCAAGGTTTACACTGCCAGGTGACAAATACTGTTTAAGAAAAGTTGAACATTGCTAATAGGTCATAAGTGAAAGTATTGCAAACAACAGTATGTTTAATAGGTGATCTGTCTGCATTGCCATGCAAAACAGTCAGAAGGCATCTTGATCGTATAAAATGAATAGTAAAGTTTTATGCTTTTTATCATCAGAGGGATGCAACTTTATAATCTTATGTATGCTTGGAAAGATGCCTTGTTCAGATGCTTCGAAAGATCAAATCCTTTACATACAGCAGAAGTGGTTCAAACATTAGGACAAGAGGCAGGGTGGATGAAGTAGAGTAAAGTCACTCTCTGGTCAACCTAGCTCTATGATTAGCTCTTTATTGACTGGTGTCTGGTGTATTCCAGGGAGAAAAAAAAACATTCAGTAGCATTTTTATCTCAGGAAAGAAGCAGGCCATCTTAATCTTTTTATTATAATTACTTAATTAGTTAACCCATTACTTAGTTTCATAGGTAGGTACTAGGCTATCTGCCCGAAGGCATTTATAAGCCTAGCCAGAATGTGTTGGCTTTCGCTGCCCACTTAGATTAGTTCCCTGTAATTTTTGTTGACTGGGTTACTTCCACAAGGTTTAGCACATTTTCAGGGGAGACCTTGGGGAGTAATCATGCTGTTCTGGGGAAAGAATGCTGGGATAACAAGGAAGAATAAAAGGGAAAACGTAAGAGGAGTACTCAAACTGATTAAAGGACAGTTGATAAGATATTAAGATATTAAGATATTAAGTAAAGGAAACATTTGAAAAAAGTAATGTGTGACATTACCAAATAATTTGTCAACACTGGTCATACACAAATAGAGAAGATTCTAGAAAGTTACAGTTTTGGTGAAAAAAGTACATTTATTTAGGTGTGTGTACCTTAATTCTTGGGTAAAAGTTGTGGTGAACGGAAAGATGCAGATGTGATTAAGAATATGAAAGTGAGGGTGTAAGGCAAGGATGTCCACTGAGTGGATTGATTGATAGATTAGCTATGAATACTGAGGTGGAGAAAACACACACACACACACACACACACACACACACACACACACACACACACACACACACACACACACACACACACACACACACTATGGATGCAAGATGGGAGTAGTGTGAAAATATAAAACTTCTTATAGCTTTGTCCTGTGTTTCTGATTTGGCAGTTTTTGAAAATAACAAGTTAGGGATTTAGAAGATTATTAAAGAAATGTAGAATGTGTTACAGAATGTGTAACTGAGGTTAAATGAAGAAAAGGGTAAGGCACTAAATGACAAAATTATGATATCAGAAATTAAAGGTAGGAAACCCTGGGCAATAAACTGCATGGTATAAAATAACAAACCAAACCAAAACAGACTATAAGTGTACCGAAGCAGAAACATGGCTGGAGCACAACACTTGAAAAACAATATGCAGTAAAACTCCCACCAGAGAACGGCACAAACGAAGAATGGACTTGTATAAAACCAAGGATTTTAATAAGATAAGTGCTTTCGCAAACAACGTTTGCTTCTTCAGAAATCTCTACATTAGGTAAAGCAGCCATAAAAGTATAAAGTAATGGGCTAGAACAATTATTAAAATAAACCGAACTTCAGAAAGTGAGAGTGTATTTAACAAATGGAACTTAATTGGATGTAGGTACCTATTTTAATCATGTTTATATATTACTAATGGGAAACGAAAAGGGCATTATGCATATTATTTTAAGCCTTTTTGGGATATCATGCCTGAATCCTGTCAAAACCAAATAGGGATCATATTTATTAAAGCCAGGGATGTTTTTTTCATACTTTTTGCACAGCTATGCTGTAATGAGGAAAGGGAACAGGGAGAAAAACAAATAGGGAACTTAATACTGAGAAAATATGAGCAAATTTAGGAAACGTGATGAAAGAAATAAAAAGAGGTATAGAGAAAAATAAAATAAAGGAATTTCAAACAAAAATAGAAGATTAAAGTAGAAAATGATGAGGAAAAAGAAAGATATTCTGTCAAATCATTACTTTGTGGGTGGATGGAGGGGATGGAGTTAAGAATAAATAAATGTGCTCAAAGATCACAGAATGTTATAAGGACATTTTCCAGTGATGAAACTTTCGATGGAGGTCATTCCTGGACAAATTCACTGTTAAAGAAGTGACAAAACATTATACAATGTGACAGGAAGACATTCCTTCTACTTGAATCATCCAGAATTGAAATATGCTTCACTGTTCTTCCTATATTAGGAGGTGTAAGATGAAAATGCCTAAAAACACACACACACACATACGCACACACACACGCACACACACACACACACACGCACACACTCACACACACAAACACACACACATACAGACACACATGTACACATGCACACACACGCACACACATTCATGCACACACACACACACACACACACACACACACACACACACACACACACACACACACACACACACACACACACACACACACATACGCACACACATACCCACACACACAAAAATTCTTGTAGGGGGGGTAAGCCTCACACACACTCAATGTTTTATATATATATATATATATATATATATATATATATATATATATATATATATATATATATATATATATATACATACATATAGACACCAGGTTTTAATGCTATTGCATCTCTCACAAATTGTGTTCCTAGGTGGCAGTAAGAGAGGGGTGTCTGTATACACGAGACAGTTGCTACACTGTGTCAGGATGAACACATCAACCAAACTGTTAGGAGAAACTGAAGAAAACAGTCTGTCCGTATTTGTCAGAATTGGTGAGGGGGGATGAGCTAAGGGGGGGCAAATGTGGAAAGATCTGAGATGGGTACTAGTAGCTTGTGTTTATGTACATAGACTGTAAAAAAGCTTCACTACCTCAGGATCGAGTGAGTGCTAGTAAGGGAAAATTTGAAGTTGGAATACCTTGCAATGGGTTAAATATTTGCACTGACTTTGTGGGGCATGCAAACAAGCACAGCCCCATGCAAACAAAGGGTTTAAATACCCGAAAAGATGGAAGAATATAGAAGCTCAGATTACTACCCAATCCTACTAGCCCCTGCACTTTCAACCAATCACCCATGGTCAGACAGTCCTGTTACTCTCACTAACAGAAAAGGTAGGCCCCTACCAGCACAAGATGGCTGCCAGGAAGCTCAGCAAGCAAAACAACTAGGCCTGGATGCAGCAAACCTGTGTCCAGATTATGCTACTTAACTAGACACAGAAAACTCTCAGAAAATGCACAGAAATGCACAGATAGAGGACTCACAAACAGAAAATACAACTCTCAGTATGAAAAAGCAGTTTACAGTTAAGTAGTTTAGTAAAACTGCAGTTACAGTAATGAAACACAATTTAGCAATGAAAATACTGTTAACACAGTATAAAACAGTACAAAAATGCAGTAAAACAGTAAACAAAGCTTTATAACACTGCAAAATGGAGTAGATTAGCTGTATAGCACAATTATAAGCATTAGAAGGTACAAATCAATGAAATAAATGTAAAAAAAACACATTCTGCTCTTGGAGCTTCAGGGTATTTCTGCTACATCACAGTGATGAATTATTACTCCTCAGCATGGTAAAACCAAACACAACCCCCTGAAAACACAAGAATCTAGAAGCTCAGATTACTACCCAATCCTGCTAGCCCCTGCACTTTCAACCAATCACTCATGCTAGAGAGGGTCAGACAGCTTTGTTACTCTCACGAACAGAGACGGTAGGCCCCTACCAGCACAATATGGCTGCCAGATAACTCAGCAAGCAAAACAACCAGGCCTAGATGCAGCAAATCTGTATATCCAGACTATGCTACATGACTAGAATACATACAAATTCCAGAAAATACACAGAAAGCACAGATAGAGCACTCAGAAACAGAAAATATAACTCTCAGTATGAAAAATCAGTTTACAGTTAAGTAATTCAGTAAAAATGCAGTTAACTACTAAGCAATGAAAATAGAGTTAAAACAGTTTAAAACAGTACAAGAATGCAGTGAAATAGAAAAAATCTTTATAGCAGTGCAAAATGTAGTAGACTTAGCTGTATAGTACATCTATAAGCAGTAGAAAGTTCAACTCAATGAAATAAATGTAAAAAAAACACTCATTCTGCTCTTGGAGCCTCAGAGAATTTCTGCTGTGTCACAGTTATAGATTCATAGGTTCATAGGTTGGTACTAGGCTATCGGCCCTAGGTCCTATACAAGCCTAGCCATACCAATTCTCTGGCTATTTCTTCCCACAGTATTTACTTTCCTGGACCCCTGTCTAGCAGGGCGACTGATGTGATCCCTGGGGTGAATTTCCTATCTCCCGTCCAATCATCAAGGTTCCTTTTGAAGAGGGCCAAAGAGGTGCTCTGCTTGACATGTATGGGCAGTCTATTCCAGAGTCTGGGGAGTCTCCGGGTTCATAGGTTCATAGGTAGGTACTAGGCTATTGGCCCTAGGGCCTATACAAGCCTAGCCAAAATGGTACTCTGGCTTTTGCCACCCAAGAAAATTATTTTCCTGTTCCCCTGTCAGGAACCTATCCCTCTAGCTTGTTTTGTTCATTGTGATGACAAGGTTTAGATTCATGGAGCATGTGTCTCTAAGGGATTGGGATTCCTTTAAGTGTAGCATGTCCAACAGCTCTGGGTTTGACATGGCCTTGTATGTTAAGCAGAGATCGCCTCTGAGTAGGCGATATGTGACAGAGTATAGGTGGAGTTTTTTTTATAGATGGTTAGCATAGGGCATTTGCTTTAGGCCTGTGATTCTTTTAGTGAGGTATTTCTGCAGCCTTTCCAGTTGTTGCAGATGTCTTGAGGGGTACATACCAAATGGGGCGTTGTATTCTATAATGGGTCTAATGAGGGATGAGTACAGACAATGACCTCCTTTTTTCTGGATGAAAAGCCCTTAGTGATGAAGTGTGCCACATAGAAGGATTTCCTGACTGTTGTGGTGATGTGGTTATCGAAGATGAGACCACTGTCCACCTGTGTCCCTAAGTCTCTTATCACACTTTTGGTGTTTAGTGTACTGCCACCTATGTGGTAATTCATGGGTACATGTTTTTTCCTAAAGGGGATAACTATACATTTCTTGGCATTAAGCTTGAGCCCATGGCTCTGGCACCAAGCATCTGTTTCTGTAAGGCCCTTTTGTAGAATATCCATATAACTTGGGGATTCAATAATGGCTCCCAGTTTGCAGTCATCTGCGAACTTTGTTAGCCAGAGTCCCTTAGTTTTGGCCTGTACTTCAGAGAAGTAGATGCCAAACAAGAGCTGTCCCAGGACTGAACTCTGAGGTACTCCACTTGTCACTTGTCTGGAGCTGGATTTGGAGTCGGCTACTTTTACAGTGTGGGTTCTGTCAGTAAGCCAGTTGGCAACCCATCGAGTGATGTAGGGATTAATACCCAACTTAATAAGTTTATCTATGATTCCAGAGTGGGGGATGGTGTCAAAAGGCCTTGGCAAGGTCTAGGTAGGCTGTGTGGACCACCATACCCTTGTCCACAACTCTGGAGACTGACTCAAAGAAGTCAATCAAGTTCAGGAGACAAGATCGGCCCTTCACAAACCCAAACTGCATGGGGCCCAGTGTTTGAAGGTTGCCAATGTCTTTGTTTATAAGTTCCATGACAATACATTCCATGGCTTTGCAGAACAGACTCGTCATACTGATGGGGCAGTAGTTCCAAGGATCGAAGGTGGATCCTCCCTTGTGGAGTGCGATAACTGTAGCTATGCGCCACTCAGTGGGCATGAAGCCTGAGATGAGGCTAAGATTAAACAAGACACTTAGGTGAGGTGCCAGTTCATTTTGTAGTTCATGTAGTACACAACCTAGGATGTTGTCTGGTCCCATGGATGCTGTATTCTTAGCTTTGCAGAGTGTGTTTTTTAACTGTGTGGCCATTATTACCAGAATTTGGCAATCTTTCGGTATTGAGATGGAATCAATCTGCCAGGATATTGGCAATATCCTTGGGATCAGTAGTGCCATTCTGTTGTAGCTCAGAGTAGATCTGAGCATTGCCATTTAGATTCTTGACATAGCTATAGAATGCCTTGTGGTTGTCATTGGAATCTTTGGCAATTTTATTTTTGTAACTAGCTTTGGAGAATTTTATGAGGGATCTCAGCTTCTTACTGAGGCTGGTAAGGGGAGTTTTTTCATTCTGGGATTTTCCTCTTTTCTGCAACAGTTTCTTCCTTTTGTTGTAAAGTTTGTTTATGGCAAGGGACTACCAGATTGGCTTCCTTTTTTGGAGGAGAGTGTCTTGGTTCTTTTGGGGATGACACGATTCATGCATGAGTGGATGTGCTCATACAATGCCTTAGTGTAGGTTCCCGTCTGCATGGGTGTCATGAAGTTTGTCACTTCTGACTTGAGTAGCATGAAGTTGGCTTTGGAGAAGTTTTTTTATGGAGGTTTCCTTACTGGGGGGTGGGCGTGGGATGTGAATGTCAAGGATGATTAACTTATGGTCAGACCTGACTAATGAGGGGGTGACCATAGGTGTGGAGCATCAGTTTCCCATGTTGGTAATGACCAGGTCTAAGATATTGTAGCCCCTAGTGGGACTAAGGATTAGTTGATTCAGGGCATTGGAATTGATAAATTCCAAGATCCGTTGGGCAAAGGTGTTGGTACATGAGTAGTTTTCCCATTTAATGGCAGGGTAGTTGAAATCACCCAGTATTAGGGTGTTTGGTTGTATCTTAATATTTTCCAGTATGTTTAGAAAGGTGTAGTGAGAATCTTGGGGCATGGTGGGGGATCTGTAGCAAGCTACAATTTGGATTTCAGTCTTACCTAGTGTTAGTTGCACCTGGAGAATTTCAGACGCATAGTGTTGAGCAACTAGCCTGGTGTTGTGCATATCCTTGGTGAATATGGACACTCCTCCACCTTTAGTGTTTCGGTCCTGGTTTGGTGGCCGAAAAGTGTGGTAAGAGTTGTAGCCTGGTATTGCAGGGGTGCTCTCTGGAGCCTTGAACCAGGTCTCAGTTACTGCACAGATATCGATGTTCTCCATTTTTAGGAGTGCCTCGAGAGAGTGCATTTTGAGGTTTAGACTTCTATCATTCAGTAGCATTACCTTTAGATTTTGCATGCTTGTACCTGTTACGGTGGTGGTTTTGTCCTTTGAACTTTGCCTAAAAAAGGCACTATAGGGGTGGCAAGAGCCTTAGCCAGTAACCTGAATCCCAGGGGCGACAGGTGCAGACCATCTCTGGCAAAGTATCATGGTCAGTCGATCATGTCATCCCAGGTAGACAGATACTGGATCCCCTTTGAATGACACTAGAAGCTTAGCCAATTGTTGAAGTCAATCATTTTGTCCTTATACTGTGGTATAATTCTGGGCAAAGGCAGGATACTACTTAGGGCTAGGGTCATACCTGCCTGGGCCACATGATCTGAGAGCTCTTCCATGTCTCTTTTCATGTAGTCCAGGGAGGTACATCTCAAGTCATTCACTCCAACATGGACAATGTCAGAGTCGTATTTGTACTTGTTGTGGAGTAACTTGAGTGCATGCGTTATGTGGTGGATCCTGGCACCTGACAGGCAGCTGACTGTAATTTTCTCCTTGTTCAGCCTGGTGAGTGGGACATCAGTGTGCCTGAGTATAGAGTCACTTATGACTAAAGTGTTGGGTACGTTGTCTTGCCTTAGGGGCTGTTGTTGGGTGGCACTCTGGTGTTGCGAGCTATGTGACACTTTGGTTGTGATTGGTGTTTGTTGGAGTTTCAGCTTCGGAGATCCTTATTGTTTGGGCAGGTTACTGTTAAGGGCCTCTACCTATTTGGGTTCAGTGTTGCTATGTGTGGGTGTTGGTGGTATGGGTTTAGAAGGGCTATGTGTTGCCTGAGGTGTAGTGCGGGTGTTAACCTTCTCCTCTTGACAGTTTAGCACAATCTTGGCTGGAGAGAGCTTTACTTCCAGTTTGGCTATGTAAGTGCATCTCTCGTAGGTTGTAGTGTAGGGTGGTAGGAGGAGAGGGTTGTCTGTGTACATGAGGCAATTGCTGCATTGCCCCAGTATGGCCAGATTCAGCAGGTGACAGGAGAAATCACTGGAAGCTGACCCTTGGAAATGCCTGGTTTGGTGCTTTTTTTTTTTTTTTGTAAATTACAAGAGCTGTTTTCCCTTACCTTAGCAAACTACTTTGCAATTATAAGCTGTTTAGTGCCTACAATTAATTTTTCCTTGTTAACAAATAGAGTTGAGTGCTTGTATCAGTTTAAGACTTCCTAGTGCTTTCCAGCAGGTTTTAAAGCAAGTGCTAGTCACATGGATGCTTAAAGGTAAGATGAAAAAAATGGTTTATCCTAAACAATCCAGTGTGCACTAGATGAGGTAGATGTGAAAGCAGGTAACTTAAGTTTTATCTGTCTAAAAAGTCACGTTTTAGTGGAAAGTAGCTATTTTTAAAACAGCAAGATAGATGGAAAGGGGGTGGTCACTTTTGTATTCTGGTACTACAGAATACAGTAGGATGACCAATAAATTTAAATAGTTGAAGGGGAGTGATTTCACAAAATGATATGAATCACCACTCCTCAGCCTGGTAAAAACACGCCTGATATTTGTCTTATTGGGAAAGCCTCAGATAATTAAAAGAAATCCTGTATGGAATATTTAAATAGGTTTACTTATTATTATTATTTTGTTTAATTTTCTATTAATGAAAGTATAGACCAAATTAGGGCAGCCGAGGTGGTGCAGCGGTTAGCATTGCCACCTTACAGCAAGAGTCTCTCCGGTTTGATCCTCAGCTGTGGTGCTTTCTGTGCAGAGTCTGCATATCCTCCCTGCACTCATGTGAGTTTCCTCCCACATCCCAAAGGCATGCTGTAGGTGGATTGGATACTCTAAATTGGCCATAGGCTTGAGTGGGTGCATATGTGTGTCTTCCATGGAAGGTTGGGTGCTGGGCTGGCAAATTGACACCCTAAAAGTCCACTGCCAATCATGAGCAGACAGGTGATTCACTGTGGCAACCCCTAATCAGGAAAAGCCAGAAGAAGATAGACCAAATAGATTTCCCAGATATTTTACTATAAAAAGCAAGCATCAACAACATTGTTATAATTAATTATAAAACTGTAAAGAACAATTCCATTATTAATTAAAGCAGTATTCACCCTAAACAAATAAAAGATGATATAGTAAAGACTGAGTGTAATAGGATAGATAGATTGAATTATGATATAATGTAAAACAGCAGAGTTTAATAAAGTCAGTAAAAGACTTTTTAAATATGGCTGCCCATGTAAACTTGCTAGCACATCAGAGAATACATGGTTGAGATACAAAGAGATAATAGTGAAAATAAATGTGACTTTATAAAACAAGTTCTTAAGGCTGAGCCCCTTTGGACTATGGTTATGGTATTAACATGTAATTTTAACAGTCCAGCCTTTAAGAGGGTTATGTTAAACTACTGGAGCTTACTTATGATAAATTGTATTATTAGCAACAAATGGGATACAGAGACCGAATTAATTTATAAGAAAGAAAAACATTTGAAAAGTGGTTTTGAAAAATGGCAGTAGATAAATTTAATAAGAGGTCTACATACAGATGTGAGAATTGTGAGTTTTGTATATTTATACCAAATGCCCCACATTATTTAATCCAGTAACATATACACCAAAGGGTTGTTTTACCTGGTTTATGTTGCTGGTATAGGCTGTTTATCTCTGGAAGAAAACAAGGAAGCTTTGTGCCCACATTTGTGAGCATCTTTATGCTATGAAACTCTAAAACACATGTAATGCATATTTTAAAATGTGACACACTGAAGAAATACATGCTTTATTTATTTGAGTCTGAACTACAAGACATTAGAGAAGGTGACAGAAAAATAAATTAGATGTGAGATAATTTAAATGGCAAATCATTTTTAATGCTATATGTTCATCAGATCTTAATGACTATATTAATTTTAAATGCGTTCTTACAGATAAGCATGGTAAACATTGAATTTTTTATGTTATTTTAAATATTGCATTATGTTCTGCTGCATCAGCACAGGGTCATTACTGAAAAATAAATCCAAGTACCAAATGAGATAATAGAACCTTCTTAAAAATATCAACACAAAAGGATCTACCAGCACAGTATCTGAAACTGATGTGGTGTAATCTGTTTTATTGATTTGTCAACCAGGTAGGTCTGCTTTGCTGAATAACACTTTTAAAGGTTTTAATGCTAGGTTTACTGGCGTGTTACAGTCATATAATATATAGAAGGGAAAAAAGCAAAGAACTCAGCATTTCAAACCTAAATTTGTAGGAAGGTTATAACCTTATCCCTTTTAGTTTTATACTAGCATTCCTTATGAATGGTGTGTTATAAAACAACTTTTGATAATAGCATTAGACTATAAGTTGGTACAGTTTTAAATGAGTTAAAATTGTAATAGTTCTACTAGACAGAGTGAGACAGATAAGTGTTTTCATTTCTTGATCTGATTTTAAATAGTTCATAGTTCATTACTAAGCTAACTGCCCTTGCAAGCCATTTTAAGCCTAGCCAATTATCCCTTGTGAGATTCAAACCCTGCACCTTGTGTTTGTAAGACAAACACCTTAGCCATTAAACCATCCTCCCACCCTAAATAACCATGCAGGTATTGAACCCAGGACCCCTTATACCATAGTCACAGTAGTTAACCACCAAGCCATTCATTTTAACAGTCTGTGTTTACTTTAGCTAAGGTCTTTAAGCCTACGTTATTGATTCCAGTACATAGTTGCACTGCATTTTTGATATTTATGTCGGCTAACTGTTGTTATTAAGTCCTGATCTTGTTCTTCTGTACTGAGTGTATGTCAGGTTAGGTCAGGACTTGTCCTGCTGAGGCACTTCCATACCAGTTAGCTCAGAGTTAAGGGTCTACTTATTTCTCCTTCACTCTCACCCTGCTGCAGTTGTGTTCTTAAACAAGGTGTATCTGTTGTTGCTGCATCATATGATAATTTGACAACGTAATTCCTTCCCTCTCACCATTTTTGATGTTGACAATATGTACGTAAGTATATTTTGCAATCTTCCCTTAAACTACTCACCAGGCTAAAGACCTTGCTTAATATTGGGTGTACTGATACTGCTTGCATGGTTTTAGTATAAAATTACTAAAGCTTTTTTTAACAATAATTAGTTTACTGGTTTCTGCTGGTGGCAGAAGAAGGTTTCTAGGCTAGGTGTTTTGCACTGAAATTAAAATACTCTGTAGCAAGTCCTCCCAGACATCATTCTAAAATTGAACTCCAAGCAGTTATTGTTACCCCTGCCCCCAGAGTCATTCCTGTCAACCCTCCCTCACAACTTCTCCAGCCAGCTTGATTGAAATGGTTATCTTTAGTCAGTGTAACAAATGACTCGTGTTTTCTGACAATTAACTGTTACTCAAACAGTATAACACACTGTGTGAGAGATGTACATATATAATATCTTTGGAGGCAAAAATCTTACACACAATAAACTCAGACAGCAAAATCGTCATCAGTACACCATACATCAAACCTCTCCAAGGTCATTACAATACACATAGTCCATCATATGCTAATGTTGTAAAGATTAACTTGCCTAAATTTCGAAAACACTACACAAGCACAAAGCACACTCAGTATATTAAGCTTAAGCCTACTTCCTCACGTAGCACAAGGATTCCCAGAGTCACAGATGCTTAGCCTGTAAGGCAGGCAGGCATCAACCCAACTAAACATTCTTATTATAGGTGACTCCATTCTATTACATACACTTGTGGCTCTTACCAGGCTGAGATAGGAAAGAGTGACAATTACTTGCTTGTCTGCTGCCAGGATCGATCATGCATTCACTCAAGTCCTTGAACAACAAGTATAAGTATCACAGTTCATGTCAGTGTGAATGACTTGAGGTGCACCTCTCTGAATTATATGAAGAGAGACATGGTGGAGCTCTCAGACTATACGTTCAAGGGAGCATTCTACATTTTCCAAAAACTATGCTTTCAAATGAGCACAAAACAATTGAGTTAAACAATTGGCTTAATTTTTGGTGCCATTTTGGGGGGGGGGGGTCCACAGATCGTGTTGCTTCACCAGGGATGGTCTACATCTGTCCCAGCTAGGGTTTTGATTATTGGCAAAGACACTATCCACCTCCTTAGTGCCATTTTTAGGCAATGCCAACCCGATAAACCTACTGACATATTAAAAAAAAACAAGTAATGGAAAATATGAAGGTGTTACTCATCAGTGCTAGGTGTCTGAACAAGACACTTCATTCCCTACAAGCCCTTCTCACCCTGGAAGACATTGTTATCTGTGTAGTGACTGAGACATGGTTTAAAACAGCAGTAAGCACTCCAGTTGTGCAGGGCTATAAGACCTTCCAAAGTTTAAACTAGCTAGTGTGGAGGAGGGGAAAAAGGTGAAGGTGTATCAATCTACATCCAGAAGAAACTCATAACAAGGCTGGAAAAGTAGCATGGTGCACTAGAGCTTCTTCATGACCAAATAACCATTACAAAGGTCTTCTGCCAAATATTAGGTAGCTACGTTGTCGCCTCATAATAAGACACTGTCCGGTTCGATTCTCAGCTAGAGCGTCTTCTGCGTGGAGACATGCGTAAATGGGCGTACCTTCATTGAAGGTTGTGCATCAGGGCTGCTAACTCGGCATGTAAAAATCAACTACCAATCATTAGCGGACCGGAGTTCTACTGTGGCGATCCCTAACCGGGAAAAGCCGAAAGACACAACAACAACAACAGAAGTCCCTCTGTGACAAAAGAAAGCTACAATACCTATCTATAGGAATTAGAATCGCTTAGTATTAAAGCCAGTAGCATTTTCCTCGATGCTCTAAATTATCAAACTATAGACTGGGAAATCTACACGCACTGAGATTCCTGGACTTTGTTATTACAAATACTCTGGAACAATTAGTCAGAGTACCCACTAGGGTGAATAACATCTTGGTTCTTGTCCTTACTAATATGGGAGCATCTTGCACCATCCCGTGCGTGTCTTCATCACTTGTTAGGTCTGACCCTAAAACAGTCTCCTTTAAAATAAAACTGAAACCAGAGATCCCTTCCACTCAAGGTACCTTTAGAAATTTCTTTAAATCAGACTACCTACTCCTAAGTGATACATTGTCAAGCTTCAAATCTCCAGCAAACCCAGTTAACACCATTGAATATGCAGAAACATACAGTACCACACTATACCAGCATGTAAACAACTGCATAGAAGTAGCTGTACCCACAGAAACAAGTGCACAGCAAAACCCAAAAACAAACCTACATGGTGGAACCATAATATAAACAAGCCTTATAATAAAATGAAAACAATTTTGTCTAAAAGTAAGAAAAGTAATTCCCAGAATTTTAGAGCCCTTGGCACTGAAATAAAGATACAACTAGGAGCTTAATAAAATCCACCAAGCAAAGTTTGAGGCTAAAATAGCTACCCAAGCCAAAGACAGTTATAAGGGATTTTTTAGTTACATTCGTAATCTCAAAAGCACAACGTAACAATGTGCTGGGCTGATTGTAAATGATGTTATCTACACTGAAGCTTAAGATATAGCAAACCTACTGGCTGCTAAATTTAGCTCTGACTTTACCACTCTCTCTCCTCCATCTGTGCCTCACTACATACCTGAAACTGGTTTGCCTCCTGCTAACTCACAAGACTGAGTCCTAAAACTGCTATCAAAAGCTAAAAAATACTGCACCGATAGGTTCTGACAATACCCTTGGATGCATCTTAAATAGCATGAAGTACAATTTAATGACACCCCTAACAACACTGTTTTATCTCAGCCTCCATACAGGTTTTGTTTCAAGTAAATGGAGAGCAGCTTTAGTTATTCCCCTGCATAAGGAAGGACCTTCCATAGACTCAAGCAGTTACAGACCTATAAGTCTGACCAGCCTCATATGCAAAGCCAGGGAAATATTTATCATGCACTTAATCAATAAGGACTTAAGGAACCTACAAACACTGAACCCATCTCAGTTTGGAATCATCACTGGCAGGTCATGCTTACTCAGTTTTGGGAATTTTTTTGAAAAGGTCAGCAAAGCAGTGGATGAAGGCAAAATGGTACACACCACATACCTCAGCCTGGCCAAAATTTTTGACGTGATTCCCCACTCAGGTATAGCAGAAAAGCAAAAAAAAAAAAAAACTTAGAAAAAAACCCTATATCATCCCCTGGATTGCCAGCTGGCTCACATATATGGTGCAGATAATAAAAATATGGACATTACCTCCACAAACAGAACAGTCACCAGTGGAGTCCCCCAAGGTCTGTACTGGGACTTCTGTTCGGTATCTACTTTTCTGTAGTAAAAGCCAATATCAAAAGGCTTTGGTCACTAAGTCTGCAGATGACTGCAAGTTAGGAAAAGTCATTGAATCCCCAAATGACTTAGCCATCTTGCAGGAAGGTTTGTCTCAAATAAATAACTGGTGACAAAATCATGGATTTAAACTAAATGCCAAAAAATGCATTACTGTATCCTTTGAGAAGTCATCTACCATGGGGAACTACCATATTAACAATACTCCCTTAAGAGTTGACACATCTTTGAGAATTGGGAACTAATGCGGACATTGACTTAACTTTTGACCAACATGCGTCTCTTGTTGTAAGAATGCCCTGCTATATATAGCACAGCTATAAGCAAAAGGACTGTGTCTAGATCTAGGGATGTTATTTTTACCCTTTACTCAGCCCTCATTCGGCTTGTCATTGGATTTAATGCCACATTTGGCGTGCAGCTATCCTGACAGATGCAAAAACTGGAATATCCACAGAGATACCTTACTAAAAGGTTACAAGGCCTAAACAACATGTCCTACATTAAGTGACTCAAAGCCCAGGCACAATACTCAGATGGAATTACTACACAACAGCAAATCAAATTGCATCAGAAATATTCTGTCTAGGGATCTAAACCTCTTCTACAAATTCAGCAGAACTGTTTGGAGGGACAGGTACATGTTGCAGAGAATTCTGCTGTTGTGGAACACACTCTCCCTCCACATAAAACAAAATGTGTCCCTGTCCACTTTCAAGAGCAACTTAGATCTATGGAAGAGGACCAGAAAATTTACCCTAGGACTGTCTCCTGTACTACTAATGGACAGATGCAGCTCCTAAATGCTTTATCCTGTTCAAGTGTCCCCTAAAATTATCTATGGTATGATCACAGTTATTTTCATTAGGAGTAATCTATAATTATCGACCACTGGATTGGTAAGACCAATCTATAACCAAATGGGCTAGGTTATTTTGAGCAGAAAAAAGGGAAACGGTTTAGGTTTAAAGTGGCCTGCACAGACAGCTAGCTGAGTACTTACCTATGAACCTATGAGGCAACCTATAAGGAAGGGGATTAAGGTAGATTAATTATTTTACTGATTAGCATGGCACTAAAAAGTAAGGTGACTGAAGCTTTGTTGATTTATACAAGGCTTAGAGGAGTGGGAAAGAGGGCAATCTGGTCACAAATATTAGTTCTGGTAGTTAGTTCAGTTTACATTAACCATTCCCAATATTGGTAAAACAGAACAGAAGCCAGTATTGTAGCTTATTACACATGGTTTGCAAATAAACTGTGTACATAACTTGGTTATTAGTTTTGTATCTACAAGGAAAATACATATAGATACTCCTATTTTTAGTACTCTATTTCAATTCAATAAAGTTTGTATGTAATTATTTACTTATTTAATAACTTAGTTATTTCAGTTTGATAACGAAGTAAGTAGACAGGCTGACGGACCGTTTTCAGCAATGATCCAGGTGCCATGGTAACACAAACAGAAAATGATACATAGGCTAAAGAATACACAGAGTTGTACAATGTACAGTGACACAGTAGAGATATTGCATTTGTATGTTTTTTTTTACAATTATAAATGGAAGTGATGTTATTTATAGTATGTACAGTTAAGCTAGACAGTCAACTAGTGGCCATATGTTAAATTATATCTTTGCAAGAAAGATATGAACCATTTGGTGCCCTTAAACATTTGTTCTTTTATTTGTTTCTTAGTTTGTTATTCACTCCAAGTAGAAAAGAAAATCTAAAGTTCATCTTTCTAACACTGTTGCAGCTTTCTGAATAATGAAGGCAGTAGCTGTAATCTATGGATATTAAGTCATAATGCCAGTGCTTAATGATTCTGGAAAAGTCCAGCCAAGTATGAAATTTGTCTCTGTGATTGCAATGAATAAGATGGAAGATACACTGGAAGGAATGTGTACTCAGATATGCATATTATAGTACTTAGTGGTAAAAGTATATTGTTTGAAAGTAATGCTCTCTGTAACAATAGATACAGTATGAAAAAATATTTCAATATGCAGCTGTCTGCTAATGTCCAGATTTCCATAACAAATACAACAGTGATCATGATTTCAGACTAGCTGGGAAAATAACTGGGTAAGTGTGGCATTAGCAGATTTAATTTCTACATCCAGATACTTTTCTCCTTTAACTAATAATCCATTAACTAAAAGCTTGCTGCCCCAGTTTATGAACTTTTATGACTTTTAGCTTCCATGATAGCAACTACTTTACAGAATTATATTCTATTTTATATATCATTGTGTTTTTTAAATTTCCAGAGATCTTTACAACTTCCTCTGAAAAGTTTCTGTGTCTCGTTCCATTCTGACGCTAGTCTCTATTTGCCTCATCCAGCCTCTGCTCTTTTTGCACTTCAATGAGCCCCATATTACTACTCTAACCCTTTTTTCACTACATGCTGACCCTCAGCTTGTGTTTCTCTTCCCACGATTTTTTCACCTTGGGTAAAGAACTGTAGCTAAACAATTTTAACCATACCATTGTACATATCTGATCATGTTTCCTTACTTCTCAATAGAGCACTGTTCATTCTCTATTACCGCTAGTAGGATAATAGTGAGTATATGAAGGCAGAGCTTATTAGAATACTATTACTGTACAGAATACAGTGTGTATGCAACCTTTGTGTACAAGATACTGTCTGTCCTCAGTTTCACAGAATAATCAGCTAGGTCTCAGTGCCTTTTGACAAATGGCCTACATGGGTGGTTTATTAATTTCTTCCAAACCACGTGACACAGCTTTTTTCTTGTTATTAGAATAATGTTTTAACTTAGTAAATATATACATTACCATCTCGCTGGTCATGTTCTAAAAACAGAAAATGTTACCAAATTCTGGTTACTCAGCTTTTATTATATTCTATGCATATGCTTGATTGTACATACCATACAGCATCTCCCCCAACTCCCCTGTAAATGATATCTGCTTAGTGGGAGCTTCAGAATAAACAAATAAAATAACTTTTTACATATTTATAAAACTACTAATCCAGATTACCACATCAGTTGATTTGAATGATTGTATGTTAGAATAGTAGCACTATCATTTTGCTGTTGTTATTGCTTGTTATTACTGTTGTTATCATATACAATTGCAAATTATAGCATATTTTGAAAATCCTGAGTTGTATATATGTGACTTTATTATTGCTATGAAATGTGTGTGGTTCAAAACATTATGGTATATTACTAAAACATTTCCCATTCTGAACATCGTCTTTTTGTTGTTGCTGTTGAAATTGTGTTTATTTGAAGCAACTTTTCCTACTGAACTGACCTGCTTGCCAAAGTATTTGTATTTATTTTCTTCTAAACAGTAAGCATGCCAGTCTGCTTTCCAGGAGGAACTGATAGACATGCTACATTCAAAGGTAACTTGCAAGCTCAGACTTATGTCATGAACAAGGTAATTTAAAAAGAAATCAAATCCAGGTCTGCTGAATAGAATCCTGTCATCATTCATTGCATACAGCATTGTACTGTAGGAGGGCCATTTATTCCAGAATGTTGGCATTGAACACAGTATCTCTTGTTAAGTGCCACAAACACTATCACTTCAAGCCATCAAAGATTCCCGTCTCTATTGTAATAACATAATTCTGAATTGCACTGCTACAAATATGAACACTGCTGCAACAGATTTCTCTTTATCAGTTTGTTTTCCTGTATGTAAGCAAACAACTTACTTTGTTTTAAAAATCTGACAATTTTGTTATATCACAGTCAGTTTTCATGAGTACCTTATTCATTTTAGCAAGGCAGTAGGAATGAAAGACCTTCCTAATGGTGAAAGCTTACAATCTGGGATGAAATTCTAGTTTTGTCTTGTAAAAATGTCATGCAAGAGGAACACCATGATTTTATGCAGAAGCAACTCTCAGAATAATACTTTCCTACAGTTTGCCTTTGTTTGTTAAAGCTATTCTGTTAACTGTTAGGAAATAAATCGGAAATAACTTTCTCATACAAAAACAACAATCTTTTAACAGAGCTCGTCTCTTTTACACCATACTCATGCAGAATTTCGTTTTATTTTTTACAGCATTACACTTTGCTGCATAGTATTATCCCAAAACCATGGCTGCAGAACTTTTCTGTATTGTTGCTTACTATGATACTAGTGTTACTGTATCAGTATACCAGCAAATACTCTTAGCACTGTACAACTTTAACACACAGTTACTTGACCTGTATTTGTTTCCATATTGTTACTTGTCTGCTCCAACATGCAAGCAGCATTACTTTAATTCGTTTGGTATTTTTAATTGTTTGCACAAAATAAGAGAATTTTCTGCTTTTTTCCTCTATTCTTGCTTAGACTGAATTGAAACTGCACTATCCTTCAAGAAGAGCATTCCTGTAAACGTATTCTTATAATATAAAACTGCATCATTCTCTTTGTTTGCCTTTATATTTATTTTCTCTTTTCTCCTCTTTAAAATGTTATTTTAGGCATACAATTCCATAATCAAACTAGAATACAAACATTTCTGTAAAAAGTTGCAGTCTGTCATATGTTTAGTAAGAGAGCTGTAAAAGAGACCTCCTAGTGCAGTTTAAGCAATGACTCTCAAATAATACATAATAATAAGAATTAACTTTTCTTTTTTTCACATATCATACATCAATGTTATCTATTAAGAGCCACTGAACTGGAACTGTTATTAAGCTGTGAAAAAAGTATAGAATCTTAACAATATGAGATCATGATATGAAAATACACCCAAAGGTCTTTATGGAAACACTGACATAGATAAAAACACCTGTTATTGTGCACTGCCTATAAAATAGAAATGGCAGAAAACACTGATTTGTAAAGACAATGCACTAAAGAAGCCCATCTCAAAATGAAGTCTCTTTCTCTTATGTATTACTTCTAAACTGTCTGTAGCATTATTTCAGAACACTGAACAAACTGGAAAGGTACACTCCATACTGGTAACCAAAGTGAAGTACTTAAGTAAAAAAACAATTGGTCTTTTTTTGCCTGCTAACCAGTACTTGTGGTACTGTTAGTAATGAAAACCTGCAGATGAGTAAAAACACAAAAAGTGGGCAGGAGACAGTGAGAGTGTGTGCAAAACTAAAAGAACAAAGGATAAACAGGAAACAGCATTGCAACAAAAACCCATAGTGGGCCTTAAGATCATTTTACTGATAGTGTGGAGTTATTAAACTTATATAAAGAATATGAGTTGTCTGTTTTGACATATACTACTAAATATGATTAAAAAGATCATAATCTGAGTGTAATGGGAGTTAAGTATTTGGGTTGCTAAGCAAACTGGTTCAATCGGAGAAACCAGGCATGAGATCACATAATCAGAGAGTGAAGGTTCTAGAAACTCATTTTTCTTGCAAACCACTGGTCATTGTAGTGAGATTTTGGTTCTGTGAAGGGAATAAATGAAAAGGACAAATTAATAAAGTCTGTTTTGATTCTGTAGCAGTGGAATTCTGGGATGCCTTACATGATACCTTTCACAGTACATTGGTTTGTGGCTTGCAAAGTGAAAATACACAGACACATTTGTTGACTGAGATGAATTAAACTCATAAAACGATACTGAGATTGAAGTATCAATAGAATTACCTGCAGTTGATTGCTTTATGTAGACAACATAAAATATTTATAAAGAGTAAACTGGAGATTGTAGGTAATTGTGAGTCTAACCATTGTACAAAGATGGGAGACCCAACATTAGAATGCTGGTATAAACAGTCAGAATGCACTCAATGTTGGAAAAAGGGCATATTCAGCATGCTTGTAGAACCATTGAATTGATCCATGTAGTACATATTGTTTTGGACTTGTATTCTTTTAGTAAGGTATGTCTGTGGGCATTCCAGTTGTTTCATGTACAGGGCAACTACTGGTCAAAGGGGACACCACATTCAATGATTAGCCTAATGAGGGGAGCAATGACATGTCTAGATGTAGACCTAGACCCGATCCCTTTGTTTATAAGCTGTGCAATATAGAAGGACTTTCTTACAACAATGGACACATGCTATTCTATAGTTACATCACTGTCCACATAAGTTCCCAAACCACAAACAACTGTGACAGCTTTTAGAGGCATATTGTTAATGTGGTAGTTCCCTGTGATAGATGACTTCTCAAAAGATACAATAGTGCATTTTTTGGCATTTAGTTTCAGTCCATGATTTTGGGACCAGTTATTTATTTGAGACAAACCTTCCTGCAGGATGGCTAAATCATCTGCAAGCTTAGTCAGCCAGAGCTCTTTGGTACTGGTCAGAAAAATAGATGCCAAAAAGAACAGGTCCCAGCACAGAACCTTTGAGAACTCCACTGGTGACTGGTCTCTTCATGGAGGCAACTTACTCTATTTTAATTTTCTGTGTCCTATCTGTCAGCCAGCTGGCAATCCAGCAGGTGACATAATAGTTTATTCCCAGTTTATTTAGCTTTTCTACTATGCCTGAGGGGAGAATTGTGTCAAAAGCTTATCAGATAAAGATAGTGAAATGTATTACTTTAAATGTGGCTGGCAGGCAGCATGGCTACTGGGTCACACCACTGGGAAATGGGAAACCTGTGCAAATGGCAATTATTACTGGGGAAGTGGTTTCAGCATTTCCTTTGACTACATACAGACAAATATTTCAGTCTCTTACAAAGCTAAAATTATTTTAAAGATTTACACTTTAGAATCTGCTCCAGAAATGAGGTCTACATATATCAAAGTAGAGTTAAATAGATAGACCAAAACTTTGCCAATGTATATATAAAAAATAATTACATGTTTTATATGGATGCCTGTGGCTTGAGAAAATCACTCTGAATGTGGCTGAATTTTAAAATTTTAAATATTGAAAAAGTAACCTGGCATCTGTATTGAAGAAACATGTGGTTCAGAGGGTAAATTTGTATCAAGAAAAAAAAAAAACAGTGTGAAAGTAAATATTAAGCTTGACAGTCAATCAAAATGATTAAAGGCTAAATGTCTTACCTATTATATTACACCTGAAATGAAAGCAAATTTAGACTATTTTGCCAGAACAGGTATCTTGCAACTAGCTGCTCACAGTGAATGCGCCACACACACACAGTTGCAGTTATGAAGAAAGATGGTTTTACCAGGATCTGCGGGAGATTTTCAGGTTAAAATTCATTCTGCATTGGGTGCAGAATAGTATCCCTTTCCATGTATAGAAGATTTATTCACATGTTTAGCTGAAGGACAGAAATTTAGCATGGCTGACTTATACCCAGCATACCTATAGAGACATTCTTATTTATATCTTTTAGTTTACATTTTTGTTAACCTGATTGTCCAGCTGGGTTATGGACACTTTTCGGTGATGGCTGACCTAGGAGCACTAGAAGCAGTCTCTGTTTAAGTGCTTAATCAGAGTCACACAGTAGGCAAATAAAGACTGAGAGAATCAAACCCAGGGCTACAGGATGAAGCTTGATGGGAGGTTGGAGCCTTAACAGAGAGCATGTTGTTAACAGGTCGTAGTATTAGTCACTATTGAGTATATAAGGGGCTTTAAGAATATTATTCACTGACAGATGACATGATTTCATCTTCATCATTGCTTCAGTATTACTTGCAGGAAAAAAGAAAAAGCATCTTAAGAATTTAGATGCAGCTCTTCAGAAAGTGGGACAGTATGAGTTTGCTGTCTGCAAAGAAAAAATGTGAATTTTTAAATCCTGAATTGGAATACTTGGGGCGTGGCACCAGTGATAGCAGTTTTTGTAAGGATGCATTAAAGGTAGAGGCCATTTTAGAGGGCAACATTTATCAAAATATGAATAACCTTCATTCAGCACTGGGACTGCTTATTTACTATGAGAGCATATGGAAGACAAACGTCAGACCTCTAAACTGAACTTCTTAGAGCTAAGAAACTCTGTAAGTAAACAGAGGAATGCAATGTAATATTTTGAATGGTAAAGGCTACCTTGCTAAATTCAAAGACCTCGATAAACTTTTTCCCTTTTCTATAGCTACAGCTGAGATAAGATGCATATCCCTATGGAGCAGGGGAGACAAATTTTGCATTCCAGTAAGCGAAGATAAGCTGATTGTGTATGCACCAGTAACCTTAAGTGAAGTAGGAGAAAAATGATGTATAGACTGAATGTGAAGCACTGAAAATCATTTCAGACCATCATTCTCTAATGTTTTTGAACTATATACTGAATCATATAGCGATATTCCATCTCTGGCCACAAGCAGAATATAGCATTATTTTATGCCAGCAACTAATGTACATTTCATACTGTCTGAGCTCATGGATTGGGGCTGCATGGAAAATCCCTGAAAAACTCAAATGAGTCTCTAACCTGAAGAGGAAGGAAATTGTCTATTTATCCCAATTGTCTAACATGTAAGGGATCATTCCACTACCTTTAAGACAGCATTTGATAGGATGGGTCCCTACTGAAAGTCCAGGGAATGAAACTGCATTCCTTGGAACAGTGAAAATATTCAATGTGGTTAAAAGTGATTTATAGTAATACCACAATTATGGTATTGCAAGATTTTACCTCACTCTGTTGTACTGCAGTCTGTTAATATTTGTAAGTAGCAGTGAGCTCAACTGCAAAAAATTCTTTAAGAGTGTAACATTAAGGTTCACCATCTGTTAATTCTTGTTATAATGAATCTTAAGATTGTCAGGTGTCAGAAGTCTCGAAAGCAGGTTTTGCAGTTCTGATAGGAACCTGTCAAATCAAAAACATTCTAGACATTCTGGAAGAAGTCTCCTGCATCTATTTTCAGTGGCCTGGATATTGATAATGAGGGGAAGACAAAGATTTGTTTATCATAAATTGTGTGGCAAACGTGCAAAAACCAGAATGTAGGATTTCAAATCACTGTAACTGAAAAGCTGGGCATTTTAAAGCAGCTTTTTTGTGTCCTGCAGCTCCTCCCCTCCTTATCCCCATACTCCAATGTAAACCTGATCCAAGGTCACTGCACCTTGAGGAAGAGGCAAACACATCTGCTTAAAATGTTAAATTTTGTAATTACAGCAATTCAGAATCATATTCCAAAAGATTTAACCTCACTGAGCCAGGTCTTTTAGCCATATACCTATATGGACTTCTTCAAAGAGAACATGCTTTAGAGGCAGAGGATGCCAAGTGCAAGTGGTTAAAATCTATACCAATGTCTTTTACAACCTGGCCTTCCCTCTTCCTGTCATATTAGTGCTACTGCTAGCCAGACCAATCAAGTGGTTGGCAGGTACAATGTCAATAAGAAAAGGCTGAGACTAAAGTGCCAGTCAGGATCAGGAGGGTGGAATATGTATCTGGGAGGTAGGAGTGAATAATAGGGGTATAAAGCTGTAACATAAAGAACAAGGTGTCACCATTTTACTGTATTTCCAGTAAAGGAAAACAGTTCTATATAATTAAAGTCATAAACTTGACACAGTACAGTACAGCAGCTCAGGATACAATTTCAAAAATGGACCTTTATCCTTCTTTTTGTTTATTGTTAACTGGATGATGTTTCAACTCAGTGATTTCAGTTCACTGATATTGAACTTATCAAAGTTTTCCACAGAACATCACAGCTGATATAATTATTATTTGGGTGTTGCACTGATTAAACGTGTGTGTGTGTGTGTGTGTGTGTGTGTGTGTGTGTGTGTGTGTGTGTGTGTGTGTGTGTGTGTGTGCGATCTTTTTCTTAATAGCTCAGTGATCAAGGAATTAATATAATTAAGTATGGGAATGCAGGATATCAATTAGTTGAAGGAACAACCATTTTTCTTCATCTGTCTGAACCTTCATCTGGTTGAAATTTTGGGAATATCTTTCCATAACAAGATACTGCAGATTTTTTTTCATTTAACCCAACTGTAATAAGAAATACTTTAATTTCATAGAAAATATGCATGTATGTACTTTCCTATTTGCCAAACTGGTTGCAGAACTACATAACTTCCTTACAGCTGAATCAAGATGCAAATGAAACTGTCAAACTGAAACATTAACCATGAAATATGGATATTAGCTGTTTAAAAAGAAAATGGTTGCTTAAGCAGCTTGGGTCACAGTTTGCTCTGACTGTTGTAGGACAGTGCTACATGCCTAACTCAAGCATATTTCTGTGTATGAATAATGTGCAAGTTGAGCAATACTTAACTTTTAAGAGTAAACCAACGACAAGTTCCACCTCATGCACAGGAACGAAAACGGCAGTAACAATATATCTAAAAGTTGTTAACAGCAAACATATCAATGTCCATGAATATCACAAAGTCTGTAGTTAAAATCAATGAAACTTCTTTATTGTAGCAAAAAAGTAAGCGCTTTCACCATAAGGCTTCTTCAGACTTTAAAACTTGTATGAATAATGAAGTTTAAATAGCAGAACCAGATAATTAGAAACATTGACGTCAGCGCTACCTATTAAAAATTTAAAGTAAGAGGATACATTCACCTCCTAAAAATATACTTAAAACAGTATGTACAAATAAACATATGTATAACAAAATAAATTTAACACAAAAAATAAAACCTGATAAAAAATCACTGTTTGGGTCTGGCTAATCTCCTTTTCCGAAGAATGGGTTGTAGGTTAACTTTATCATTTAAACCAGGTAATTGATCTGCCCTACAACGGATAATCCAGCGCAGTTCACATTCCTGGGTATAATTATCTATATCACCACCTCTGATATTGGACTCCATAACCTGCATAACACAAAAACCAACAGTATGAGTAGCTCCTAAAGACTTGCAATGCTTAGCTAGGGCGTTGTGTTCTGAACCTATACGTATATGATAGGTGTGTTCCCTGATGCGTTCTCTTAACTGCATATTGGTTTTCCCAATATAGAACGCTGGGCATGATAAGCACCTGGCAAGATATACCACATTGGCACTAAAACAATTAGTTCTAGTATAAAAAGAAAATTCTTGACCCGCCTGTGTCCCTGTTGGACAGAGAAAACAGGTGCTAACTTTGTGGGAACATGGATGAAATTCTTAGCTAGGCATATAAGGGCCTCCAGGCCAAAAGCCTAGTATCGTCCTATGAACCTATGAACCTATATTTGCTTTTGGTGTAGAAGACCAAAGTTTTCTTCCCACACCAGGTAGACTGATTGCTGATACACCATTTTTTTAAAGTAAAATACTTAATTTATTGTTTAAGGGCAGCAGATATTGAATTTGTTTATTAAATACTGAAATGCAGAGTTGTTTGCCAGCAGCAACCTCTTTATTAATTACATTTCTCTTTTGTGTAGAATTATTTAGATGACTTACTTCTGCAGAGATTGTGCATATTGAAAGATATTGGCAGATTACAACGACAGTAGTTTGAGGGGTGTTTTTTTGGTTGAAATGTTCTGAAATGGGTCATTTTGAGTGATGTTTTATTGTTGAAATGTTCTGAAATGGATAGTTTTGTCATTATTGGACCATATGCTTTTTTCACTACTTACTGTTAAAATGTTAAAAACTACAAATTTAATGCACACTCCAACAAGTGGTAATGTATTAAATAAGGAATATAATTTAATACAATCAGGAAGGTGAATTAAAGAACCCATGCATTTATGTTTGGTCCTAAAAATGTGTGCAGGGCCCATGGTTTGGAAACAGGCCATAGGTAAACTTAATCTACCACTGGCCAGATGCCTTTTCTATGAATGTGGATTTCAAGGGCAAAGAAGATTATTGTTTCTCATGCTACATCTGTGAGACTGTATTGTTTGTTTAGCAAATGGTTATCATAGTTTATGCTATAAAATTTGAAATTAAAGTTTTAAATTAAATCCAAATATATGTAATCATTGTAGAAGTAAAGAAGAAAAGAGTATGCACACTAAAATGTTTAAGAGTGTGTATGGTAACTAGGGTGAGATAGCAAAATAACATGATACTTGAATGGCTCCCTGGAGGGGGATGGGCATGATCCATTACCCTGCTCAGGTCCTCATTTGACTATGAGTTCTGGTGACATCTACCCTAACCTGATGCTTTTCTTTTAAGTAAAGAACCTCTTATCAAAGCAAAATGCATTGATCTTCTCATCTAAATGGAACCAGTAAAGGTTGTATGCCTCAGTTTGCAAGCTTTAAATTCATATTTCTGACTAAAAAAACATTGTAAAATATGCATAAAGGAATGTTTTTTATCTAAGATTACTTACATTAACCCTCATACAGTTAGTGATAACTTGCCTTTGTATAGTCTTTGCTGAGTGATGTATTTATTTATTTAGTTAAAGGACCATTTTTTAGGAAAGTTAATGATACAATAACATATGGATATGCTGAGATACAAATGGAAATGCAAAAGATGTACATGCAGATTAAAATCAAAACATACTTATACTTAAACTAGGTATAAATCCCTACGTCACAAGATGGGTTGCCAACTGGATCACTGACAGAACCCACACTGTAAAAGTTGCAGACTCCAAATCTGACCTCAAAGCAGTGACAAGTGGAGTACCACAGGGTTCCGTCCTGGGACCTCTCCTGTTTGGTATCTACTTCTCTGAAGTACAGGCTAACACAGAAGGCCACTGGCTAACAAAGCTCGCAGATGACTGCAACCTAGGAGCCATAGTCAAGTCCCCAAATGATGTGAACATCCTACAGAAGGGCCTCGCTGGGACAGATGCCTGGTGTCAGAGCCATGGCCTCAAGCTCAATGCCAAAAAGTGCAGTGTCATATCCTTTGGTAAAAACTCTGTACCCATGAAATACCACATAGGCAGCAATCTACTTAACACCGAATGCGTGATAAGAGACCTTGGGACCCAGGTGGACAGTAGTCTCTCCTTTGATAGTCACATCGCCACAGTAGTCAGGAAGTCCTTCTACGTGGCACACCTCATCATAAAAAGAGTTCTCATCCAGGAAAGAAGAGGTCATTGTTCCCCTCTACTCGTCACTCATTAGACCAATTATAGAGTACAATGCCCCTTTTGGAATGTACCTCACAAGACATCTGCAGCAGCTGGAAAGGCCACAGAAGTACCTCACAAAGAGGATTACTGGCCTCAAACAAATGTCCTACACTGACCGTCTCAAAAAACTCCAGCTTTACTCCGTAGCATATCGCCTACTCCGAGGTGATCTCTGCCTAACATATAAAGCTATGTCAAACCCAGAGCTGTTGGACATGCTACACCTAAAGAAATCCCAATCCCTTCAAGCTACACGCTCTAGGGACCTAAACCTTGTCACCATAATAAACAGGACATGCTGGGGGAATAGATTCCTGTCCCAGAGACGCCCTATACTCTGGAACAAGCTACCCATCTATGTCAAGCAAAGTTCTTCATTAGCACTCTTCAAGAAAAATCATGATGAGTGGATGGGAAATAGGAAATACACCCCGGGGATCACTTCTGTGTCTCTGCTGGACAGTGGCACAGGAAAATAACTTTCTTGGGTGGCGTAAGCTATGGAACCTTGCTGGCTAGGCTTATGTAGGCCCTTGGGCCGATAGACTAGTACCTACCTATGAACCTATGAACCTATAGACTTCATTATTTAGCAAAGTAGTAAAGAGTAGATTTGTGGGCAAGAATCATAGTACTATTTTAAAATCACAACAGACGAGAGAAACAGCATGGAAATCTTTATTCTGCACAGGCTGGCAGGCCGTTATCTTTTAAAATGAATCTACGTCTGTATGTTAAAATGGCTGCTTTCATTACTATTCCCACCTGCTGTAAAGCTACATCAGCAGTGCCATATGGGATCTACATATCAAAGCCACTTTATCTTCTGCCCTGCTCAAAACCAAATGATGTAGTTAATCAATACTGTCAACACCAGCAAGACCTACAAACATTCTGCCATTTTATTCTGTACCAAGTTCTAGAAGCACAGTGTTATTTTATTATGTGCCGACATCTAGAAGCACTGTGTCATTTTATTATGTATTAAGATCTAGAAGCACTGTGTCATTTTATTATGTATCAAGTTCTAGAAGCACAGTGCTATTTTATTATGTGCCAAGATCTAGAAGCACTGTGCCATTTTATTATGTATCAAGATCTAGAAGCACCGTGTCATTTTATGTATCAAGATCTAGAAGCACTGTGTCATTTTATTATGTATCAAGTTCTAGAAACATGGTATCATTTTATTATGTAGCAAGTTCTAGAAGCATGGTGTCATTTTACTATGTACCAGGTTCTAGAAGCACTGTGTCCTTTTATTATTTACCAAGTTCTACAAGCCCTGTGTCATTTTAATATATACCAAGTTCTTTAAGTAATTATTTACTCTGAACAGACTCCAAACTAATGTAAGAGTGAACTTGATACTTTGCATTATTAAACTGCATGCCCACGTGGAATAGTTACATGATAGTTATTTATTGAGTTATTTATTTGCACTTACAAAAACTGTGAGTGGGTTTACTAACTACATTTACTTTTTCTGCTGTTAAATTAAAAAAAATAATGAAGCTTATCAAAAACTATATGCATATTTCAGCATTGTATAATAGATATGACAGCATCATTGCTTCTGAACGTGCCAATAAATTGTTAATGTCTCACAGCAGTATAAGACTTTTGAGTATTTGATCATTTTTGCTTTTTAAAAGTAGCTCTATGGGAATTCTGTTAAGATAAGACATTACTGTGTCTCACTTTTTTCAAAAAAATTACTGTATACTTATTTATGTATTTATTTATTTATTTATTTGACATTTATTTACCAGAAATGTCTGACTCGTTCACGAGGCACCCATTTCCAGTGGAGGCCCAGGGAGAAAAGCTCCAGAAATATATGGTTAACAGAATGGGAAACTACACAGACATAATAAAGTCATAACGTTCATGCACAAAATTTGAAAAACTATACATTGGCTTGTCAGAATAAAAACCTCAACAGACCTAATAAAGTTGTACTGTTTAAGCATAAATTATATGGAAAGCCTGATAATAGGAACATGTAATATTATTTACATAACAGATGATTAGCATAATGATTATTAATATTCTAGAGGTCATAAAATATGGTATCAGATTATATTGGTGAAGGTGTAGGATAGTACAAGTAGAGAAGGGTAGTGTGTGATACAGGGGAGAGCAGGAATAGATGTGGAAAAGGTATGAGTGCATCCTCAGGGGAGAAAGTGTAGAGGAAGAGAGGGTAGGGTAAGTTAGTAGTGGGGATAAAGAGAGTAGAAATAGAAAAAGGTATAAGAGTAGCTCAGCCTGGGCTCATACAGGAGCATATCCAAGCTTTGCTGACGTATTCTTTTATAGAGGTTTAGAACTAGTGCATGTTAGTAGTAGTTTTGATGGTTAAAGGAAGGGAGTTCCCTAGTTTTGCTACACAGTAGGAGCAAAGGCTTAGGCCTGGGGTTTTGTTAGGTATATAGGTTGTGAGCATACCTCTCATCTGTCTGGATTTTCACAGAATGTCCAGATTTTTACTTCATGTTTTTGGTCTATTCCTCATAAAATTCATGGTTTTCTAGGAAATCACTGTGATGATCTCAGGATTGAAGTCACTAAATAATGACACACATTTGTATTTCAGACTTTAAATCCTTCAGATAATGGATGTCAACATAAAACCTTTTACTCAAGCAACATTCTAAGTTTATAAGAGCAATATTGCAAATCTGTCCCTATTTTGGGGCCTTTGTCCCTCCATTTTGTCAGGATTTGTGCAGATTTCTTGCACTAAGAAGTTGAGAGGTGTGGCTGTTAGGAGATGTTTGTCTTCAGATCTGAGATGTTTATTTGCGATATAAAAGTTGATTAATGGGCTAAGAGCAGGACAAGCTAGTGGGTTATTTGTGCTTTTATATACTGTAGTAAGCTGTATGTATTGGAGGTAGAGGGGGAGTTCAAGCCATCTTAGGGAATCTATGGCTTTACAGTGATGAGTTGGAGGGGTTGTGTTTATGACAAATTTGGCAATTTTGTTATAGCAGCTTTCTAGTTTTTTTCTTATGTAGGTCTGTAAGTTAATTAGCATAAGGGCTCCATACAACAGTGAGAGCAAGAGGTAGGTTTTGGCCAGGGTAATTCTGGTAGCTGCTATGAAGTTGTTATTCCTGTATAGCATGCCTAGTTTTTGGTGTTTTTTTTTTTGCTCCTGTTTTGTCTGTGTAGATCAGACTTGAGATTTTCGTCAATTGTGACACCTAGTAGTTTGGAATGCTGAACCAATTAAATTTCAGTATTAGTGGCTGAAAAGCTCTCAAAATTTGTTTTATTGGAGCTATGGGGAATGTGGGTGAACAGAAGGAGCTTTGTTTTTTTTGGGGGGGTCAGTAGGACTTCAGCATTGGAGCGCCATGTTTCTATAGAAGAGAAAGTTTGTTGTTTTATGTGTTGTAGGTGAGTTAATGTTTCTGATACACAGATGATAATGGAGTCATCTGCATACTGGATTAGAGTGCCTTCACAGGAGGATGTATGTAAGTTATTGATAGTGATGTGATCTGGGGAGATAGAGCCCTGCCATTTTACTGCTTGCTGCCTGTCAGCTATGTAGCTAGGAAACCACTGAAGTGAGGAGGATTATAGGCCAGTGCTGGAAAGTTCTTTAAGGAGTTTGAGGTGAGATACCATGTCAAATGCTTTCAACAAATCTAGAAATGCTGCAATACTAGTTTGCAAGTGTCACAGGCTTTGTTGACAGAGTCCATGAAATATAATAAGGCTGTTGAGGTACTGTGGACAGCTCTAAAGCAATATTGAGTGTGGGAAAGTAGATTGTTGTGCGTAAGATGGTGGAGAAGTTGTATGTGTTCACATTTTTCCAGAATCTTAGAGAGGAGAGACAAGATTGCAATAGGACAAAAGTTTGTGATGTCAGTGGAGTTGCCTCACTTATGTAAAGGGATAATGTGCGATCTTTTCTGTAGGCTAGGGACATGAGATTCAGCTATGGCTCTATTAATTAAGATGCTAACAGGGAATGCTATTGCCTCTGATGTAAGGTTTAGGAATTCTGGTGGAAGTTTGTCTGCTGAGATTGAGCAAGGTTTCAGTGTTTGCAGTGTTTCTTTTTTATTATTTGAGATAAAGGGATGGGCTGAAAATTATGCTGGGGATGGACTGATTTTTGGTTATGAGTGAGGGTGATTTACTGCTATATCACATTTGGGTTGTTAAGAGTTAATATTGCATCATTCTTTGACTTGCACCAATATTGCCATGATCCACTGTGTAAGAGTGTAAGATCTTGGTGAGGATAATAGTTCCCTTAATTTTTGTTCTGTTCCAAAATTATTAAGTATGTTTTTTGTCAAATGCATTAAAATACAATCCTGCATTATTAACAGCAAATCTTTAAGTTTAAGAAAAAAAAATATGTAAAATGTCAGAGGCAAATAGTTTGCAAAAAAAAAAAAAAAAAAAGAGTATAACTCATAGCATCCTTTCTTTCATATAATAAGCATACTTTAAGAATTTTGAAATAATTTTGCTTACAAAAGCTTGTGATAACTATGTTTTTATTTTCTTATTTTAGAAGACATATAAATCAACAATGTTAAAATAAAATTGTACTTTTTAAAATTTTATTTTAATTTAATACTGATTTCAGGTGATGTGGTCTAAGTGAGCTCTTGATAGTTGATTTTACTTTGTAAGTGAGCTCTAAGAATGTAGCATACAAGTCTGTGGCTACGTGTGATGTTTATTTGCTAATCCATTAAGTGAACTGATCCTTTGTGGTCCTTCTTCAGTTATAGCCTGGGCCACAAGGGCATGGGTAACGCAAATATGGACAACTCAACTAACATGTTTCTTGTGAGGTACAATTAAAGTGAAATTCACAAAAAAGTAGTAAATGATGGAGTTTTGCATAAATTACAGAATATTTATCCATCCTTGTATCCTAATATATTGTTAAAGAAACTTAAATGAAGAATATTTGAATATAACAATATATGTGTTTAAAACCACAGCATTTTATGCAGATGTGCATAAAACTCTTTCCTTTTAAATTCCCAAATTCTTGAACTGAAGAGCAAACATTTTCATTTACACAAGTCAAAATCAAAGGCACCTCTGTTCCCCGGATGAGTAGCACCGCTTGTCAACTAATGAAGTTATAGCACAATAAGCCAGATAGACTGTAAACATGTAGAACAGTTATAATTTATATTAGGTCTTCAAAAGAAAAATACTACAATAATCTATAATTAAACAATGGAGCTCTGAACCATGATAAATAAACTGCTGAGATAATAAACAATGACAATAATGATCCTTCTGACCTGCCTTCATTTGCCTTCCAAGAAGTCAACATTTTAATAAAAAAAAATCTATTTTCATAATTAAAGGGCCTTAGATCAGCATTAGTGAGTGATCATTTTGGGTTTCTACCGCAAAAACTAGCTCCATGGCAACTGTCTATAGTTTTGAAACAAGCAACGCTCATCCTTATTTTCTAAAGAGAATGAACGTATTTCAACACATTTTCTGCACATTCCATCTCACCGCTCAACAGTTTTCTCATCCAAAAATGCATTTCTCACTTGGACTTTTTAGGTTGCCTTAAGTTTTCTGTATCCTACCAGTCTCTCAAAATCCAAATGATTGTGATTTTACTTTGAGGAAATGTTCAGTCATCATATATGTTTAGTGTGTTCAGGACTTTCATCATTCAGTAAGGTACAGTAACCAAAGAGCTGATATATGAATTCTGGGTGTGGAGAAGGCAGACTGTCTTACATGGAAAGTATGGAGGTCTTATTCCCACATGAAAACAGCCATCTCATTAAATAGTGTATAGGTTTTTCTTCAGGGTAACCTAGGGGTGGTCAAAGATTTAAATCTTGAAGTTCATTTGCCCTAAATTCATCCCGCCAAATATTGAAGCTCCTTTATAGGAAATCATTGTTAATGAGTTGTGCTGGCAGTAATACACTTTTTGGGGTACCTCCCCCTTCTTCAAGTTGATGCAACTGTGGAGTTGGTATATATAGTTCTGGGGGTATGGAGGGCTTGCCTCCACATCAGGGGATATGGGCGGGGCTTGTTTTTTTTACTGTTGTTTAGTTTTAGGCAATGCAGTTTGGAGATTCTGATCATTGGCAGGAAGTTTGTCTTCAATCAACCTATGACTTTTAAGTAATTATCTTCAGATAGACTGACAAGGATATCTTCCTGCCATAGTTTTTCCAATTTCACATATGAAACTCATGTAAACTCAAAAAACAAATCCAATTCTCTTGTTGAATAATAACTGTTTAATGAGGTTAAGCTCTTTCATCTACAATGTGATAGACTTCATCAGAACAATCAAACATCAGACAAGTAACTTAAAGAAATGTTAAACACTCAAGTCACATGACATTACATGAACCAATAAAAAAAATCACTTAACTAAATTATGTTTATTTTTTAAAATCCTGCTAACAAAAAGATTCATTAATGCCCAATCCCATATGTAAATGTTGGTGTTTACCCTATCTTATCCACTATTCCATTGCAATGTTGAAATATCTTCCAGTGTGTTGATATAATACTCTGCATGTCTAATTATCAGTGGTAAATGGCAGACACATAGCACGCCAATAACCATCATCCTCATTCTATATAATATATCTAACAGTTTTTCTTTTTAAGATAGGTAAAAAGAATCTTGTGTCTTTCCACATATTCCTGCTTTAATTTCATCAATTAACTTAGTAAGATAATTTCTTTCTAACAGTAGTTTCTTCAGAATTTCAACTGTTCACCATTAGATACTAGCCAGGATAACCTTGCAAACTGACCTATGACAATATTTCTTTTCACTTTCCACAGATGATCAGTAGCATAGAATAAATAAAAATGGCTGAAGGTCATTTTTTGAAAAATGTTATTTTCAAGGCAACAACTAATGTAATTTTTCATTATGGAAATGTCAATATAATTTGTAGCATCAAGTGCAAATTCATATTTAAGCAAAAAATACTGCTCAAGTCTAAATACTGAAAAAATATTTCCACAGATTTTCACAGAATGTGCAGATATTTGCCTCATATTTTAATTTGTAAAGAGCTTGTCATTTTATGATAACTGACTTTGGAATAAAGTTAGTAAATAATGGAAGACATCCTTTTTTGGAGGTAGGAGTATGTGATGTATGTCATGTAGCTGCTTATAGCAATACTGTTGGCATTGAATCGCATGAGTTTTTTTTTTCTTTTAATTAATACATTGTATTATTCTGCTCCACCAAGCAATTTCCCCTCTACATTTTAAATTCTACACTTACCAGTGTGGAAAAAGTGAGCTGATAGAACTTTTCCTGTGGGGAATGATTGATTTGCAATAAACATAATTACTGGTTGGACCAATAAATGGAAGGGGTATAAGGATATGGGATTATGCTGTTAACCATTTTAATATGGGGAGGGGGTTCCATTGGCTATTTTTTCTATAATTATTGGTTGGCCGAGGTGGCTGTCCTTAGAGACAGACTCTGTTTAGGTGCCATGGCCTACATTGGTGAGCTTGTAAGTATAAGGTTTGAGAACTTCTTTATTTGATTTCAGGAGAAGGGTAAGCTAAATGAGGAGGTAAAAGCTAGAATCAGAGGGGCTGAATGCAACTCTCACAGACTGTCAGGGATAGTTTATGAGAGAAGAATGCCATAGAAGCTCAATGGTAAGCTGCACAAAACAGTGGTACAACCTGTACTACGGTATGGCGCAGGAACCTGGGCAATGAAGGCAGAGCAGCTGAGGAAGCCAGAGGTGATGGACATGAAGTGCCTTAGATTGGTGGTAGGATGCACACTAGGACAGGCAAGGAAATTATGACATCTGAGGAGAAGCTACAGTAAATCCAATTACAAAGAAGGTCAAAGAAAACAGATTACTGTGGTTTGTGTAAATGTACTAGAAAGCAGAAGACAATTTGGTATAGAAGATTTGGAATAGAAGGAAGGCAAGATGAAACAAGGCCATCAAGCAAAGAGATGGATGGCGTGTGTAAGAGAAGACCTGCAAAAGTCAGGTATGACTGTCAAAGAAGGTGGCAGTGTGGCACTGAATTGACAGAGATGCAAGACACTGATCCCATGTAGAAAATGGATAAAGGGCTTAATAACAGTGATGCTGTCTAATAATATTGTGCACTTGTGGGTACTGCATGTTTGGGTGATTATTTTGGGGAGATCTCTTGTGGTTGTTAATGGCTGACACAGTGTTTTTTCATAGAAGTCAGCTAGATAAATAGAGCTGGATATTATTCATACCTATGTTAATGGTGACATGTTTGTTCTATATATACACTTTCAGGTGAAAGTTTTAATTCTTAAATATGTATACATTGTACAATATATATGTTTTTATCACTCTCCCATGTTTGGATTCTAAGGGTAGAATAAACACAACTGCTCAACCCTGGTTACACAAAACAAATTAGTTGACTATTCATAATATAAATGCATGTACACACAATTAAGCATATGACAATAAATAAAAAAATGCCCCCCTAATGAAGATAACCCTACATTTTGCCTATTCTTGCTCTGAGGTCACTCCAACTCAAATTATGTATGATATGGCATTTAAAATGTTAAACAAGGGCTCGCCTTTTCTTTGAGATGCTGTAATCTCTGAGGCAATATAAATTGCAAGACTTCAAGGCCAGACACATTGCTACAACTGGTAGAGCAGAAAAGCAAGTGACATTAGCATATATCATTCATTAAAGGAGAAAAAACAGTCATGAATGGAGACTGTTGAAAGAGACACCAGTCTGCACATATGAAATTGCAGCCAAACTGCTTTGCTACTCATTCTAGAAAACAACATTGTGAAAACATTGTAACATTTACAAAGAGCTGAAAGCATTCTTTAACTGGAACATGAGGTAATAGCACAGTAAGCTCACACTCAGTAACAGGGATGAGAAAATGAATGAATGAGTACAAAGCTGTAGTAGCACTGGCTGCACTCTTGGTAATGCCCCCATTTGCCCCCCACCGCATTTGAAGTTGAGGACTACTACAATTAAAAACAAGAAAGCACTGACTGATGGTCACTTAAGCTAACATGATTATGACTGTGGGGCCTTAAATTATTGCAAATGCTACCTGCAGGGACTGATTGGCACCTCCTCCACAGTGCTGAACATACCACCCTCCCGGCACACACCTTTTCCCCTGCTCTTGCCACACCTTTAGTTGAGTACATCATTCATGGACTGTGTAGACTAAATGCTGTCAAAACTTTACTGAGCAACATTCCATTGAGTTGCTTTTTGAATCAAGCGGGCCATCCTGCTGAATGGTAAAGTAAACCATAATGGCAGAATGGCCACAGAGATACGCATGTGGAATGGCCACAGAGATATGCATGTACAATGTGGTTCCCTGTGGCATGTAAAACTACAGAGGAAGTGCTGTGATCACTGCTTATGCATGGATATGCAACACTGACGTAAGTATTAGTAACATTTGTTACTGCAGTTTCAAGTTTGGATGTTTTTCCTACTGTGCTGTATTCTGGATAGTCACTTTAGTGCAGCAGATTAGTACAGATACATGTATATCCCCTCTATAGTAGAGATCTTTGCGGTTTTTTTTTGTTAGTATCTCCTTCATTGCAGAGAAGTTTTAATGCTTAACAGTATTTGATGCGTGACACTGCATTATATTGCTTTAGATTTTATGGCATATTGTTAGATATTTAAGTTGTTAAGTTGACTTCACAGGGTTGCAAAGGTGTGAACAGTTCACTTTGTTTATTCAGAGCTAATTTCTCCAGCCTAGGAAGTGTTCATGTCAGACTTCATTTAGACGTGTCACTGTGCATTGCATCAGTTTATCTATTCTCTCTGCTGAAGAAAATTTGATTTTATTCGGTTTGTGACCTTTTGCAACATATTTCTTGAGAAAATAATGCAAAAGAATAGCATGATTGTTTCTGTGGACCATATTATGGAAAGATTTCTGGCTTACTGATCTTTAAGATATTGTAAAATATGAAATCATGATTTGCAAAATGCATTATTATCTATGACTTCAGGAAAAGAGCTAAAATCAAAAAGAAATTATGCCAGATGAACAAGAAGAAAAAGGCTATATATTTCAAGAGTGAAGCCATAACTAAATATTTCTATGACAGAATTAAGGGGATCTCATTCTGCAGTAAAAGATTCATCTGATGCAATGCTGTTCTAGTGATCTGTTGTCAATGCATCCTTATCTAACATTGTTAAAACAACAAAGAAGCTGGAAACAAGAATTTCTGCTTGAGAAAATAAACTGGTAAAGCTGGGAGAAAGCTGTACAGCCACTTTAAAAGAAATCTGATATCCAAAGACGATTTATAAGACTTGGAAGAAAGCACACATAGATATGTTAAATTATGTTATCTCCCTGAAAATGCTGACCTACATACATTCCTGGAACAGGAATAGAAATTATATTTTCTTTGTTGGGAAAATGTAAAAGAAATTATTAACTTATTGCAGAAAAAGCTTGTGATGCTAAAAATATTTCACAACAGCAAGAATTCCTCAACACATTTGCTTGAAAGCACTTAAATTTCAAGATACAGTAACCATGGTCAAACAATAAAATCTTACAAATAATTTTCTGGGGAAGGACACAGGCAAAGATTTCTGGCTGATATTCCATTTGAAAATAAAAAAAAAGAGACAAAACTTGGTTCTTTTTTGTTGGTGTTTAATTAAACATAATATTCATTTTCAAATGGCATATCTAAGATTTTTTTTTGCAGGATAGAAAATAGCAGGACGATTCTCCAAAAGAAGCAAGTATTATTCAGAGAAACTCTTTTAGTAAAGCACTGTTCATTGTAGCTGTCTTTCCGTTTCAGTATAAGTTGCAAGAACAATAAGCTTTAATTTTGTATGATTAAATCACCTATAGAATAAGCAGAAATGATTTTTCAAAGCATTTTGAGTCTTCTAATACCGTCTGTGAAATGCGCGACTGCAAACATAATCATAGTTGTTCTCTTTTCATTACTTTAAGCTTACATCAAAAATTTCACGGGGTGCTATTTTGTTTTATTAGTGTTAACTTTTAACCCAAGGTTTTCACATTTGAAAAACAGAGCTTAGTATAAATTTTGTTTTTGCAGTAACATCTGCAGTTTACTCCAAAAGCTATTGCATATGAAGAGTTTTCAAATGATACATTCTACAGATAAAACCGTTTTATTCCATGTATATCACTATTTCACCTCTGTAGCTTTTACTTGTCTTTAAAATGACCTTTGAAAGTGGTGATTTTCAAAGCAAATGCCTACATCTCCATTATACTATTTGATTGAGAATAAGCTTGTTTGAAGCTGAACCCTTATTGTACGTGTGGTCATGTTTCTTTTTAACTTCACAATAGCTACGCTGACAAATTATCTGCTATTACCGTTACCATTTTTGACTTTCTCTAATTAGCAACAGAAGCTGCATATTGAATATAAAACTGTTTCATCCTAAAGGGATTTAAAACTGTAAGGTCATATTAGTCCAAGCAGAGTCTTCTTGCAGATGAAATGCTCTTTTCCATTGTCTGAGAGATTCAGGCATCCTAATGCAGCATCATACTAAAGGCCAAAACACCTGTTGGTATGTGTGTAAGTAATTGTAAGCCTATGATGCACACCCCCAGTAACAGCCTGAGGCTTTCATCCTATGCTTATGGTCCTAACCCTCCCTCCCACCTGGGTTTGGTGAGCTGGAAAAGTGCCACCACCTTTTCTAGCCTCCCTATTCAACACCTTAGGTACCAGACTAACTAGCTAAACCAGTGTCACCTGCGGAGTAGCCAAGCCTCTATCCCTCTGCTCCACAGCATAGACAGATACTGCATCCCTTTTAATGGAACTTTCTGGCTACATATTGGGTCTTTCTGATGATAGGCATTACATGTTATTGTTAATCAAAGTCTGATTTGCAAATGTTTCCCCTCTTCTGTAAGCATTAGTGGATTTTTTGTTATTCTTTTTAGTTAAGTACATAATTCAGCCAAATGACTTTTTCAGCCATCACCCATGAAACAAGGTAATGTTTGATTTACAAAGATAATGTTACATAACAGGATTATGTTACATCTACATACATGTTAATTTCTATATACTTGGATGTGTCTGAATAGAGAAGGAACAATTTATATCATTAATTTGGAGAATGTACATTTCTAAAGGTAGGTTGTTTTCCAGCATGTTAAGAATTATCATTATTGGAAAATAATATGTGCTAGTGAAACTCTTGTTGCTATTGTTTAACTATAAAACAGGTGTATGAGAATGCTTTTTGCAGCTGTTTGGGGTGTTCTTTTCTAAATGTAGGGCAATTAATTTACATGTGTCTGTTATGACATTATTGTATCTAACTTTGAAAAGTGTTTGCTGCTACAGATTTCTGAAACTGAAATCAATAAATAAAAATGAAGTTGTCACCACCTACGCAGAAGTCATTAGTGGATGATACAATTTTATTTTTGTGGCACAATAATTGTTATGTAGATGTTTGAAGTTAAGTGAGGGTTGCAGAAAACAGGAACAAGTAGGGAGACATTTGGTTCTTGGAGTATAGCACAGCAGGGCTGTAGTCAGATTATTCCATTTTGTATTCACAAACTCTTTTTACTGTCCCATAACCCACCTAGCATTTAAAAAAAATGGACACATCCTTCAAAATGTTTCTTCCCTCACCTTATAAGCCTAGCCAAGAGCTTAGCCCATGTTTAGACAAATCAGAACCCGATGCCCCTGTCCAGCAGCGACATGGTGGAATTCCAGGGGTATAGTTTCTGTTTCCCATCCAGTTATCCAGGTTGCACTTAAAAAGGGGTAAAGAGGTACTCTGCTTGATGTGGAGAGATAGTCTATTCCATAGATGGGGAAGTCTCTGGGAGGCACATCTGTCCCACCAGCAAGTCTTGTTGATGTCACAGACCAGGTTGAGACCATGCGTGTAGGTTACTTGAGTGGAGCTTTACTTGTGGATATGCAGCAGTCCCATCAAGGTGGGGTCCATGATCGCCTTGTATGCCAGACAGAGGTCACCATGTAAGTGAGTAGAGGGACAGGGATTTTAGCCTATCTGTGTATGGTAGATGTTTTAGGGCCTGGATTCTCCTGGTGAAGAACCTCTGTGGTCTCTCCAGCTGCTGCATATGTTTTGTAAGGTACATGCTGAAAGGGGTGTTGTACTCAGTAATGGGCCTTATAAGGGAAGACTACAGGGATGTTATGACCTCCTTGTCCCTGGATGAGATACCCTTACTTATTATGCAATGTTATTTTGTTGTATTGATCTTTTCTCTGACTTGTTACGCTTATTATGTATTATTGGAATTTATCAATAAATGGTTGTTATGCAGTTTTGGTGTGATCTCTGAAATGGGTCTTTGGACAAATACAGTTTGCGTGCAGATGCATTTGTCTTAAGACTCCTGAGTAGTGAGTTGGGGGGAGTTAATTGGACTTGTGAGATTAGTTAGTCTAGGAACGAGAGGAAAGGA
>NC_056731.1:1683548975-1683601475 GCF_019279795.1 Protopterus annectens | reverse complement strand
GAACATAGCCAATTTTCAGCAGAGGCCCGAGGAGAAATGCTCCTATTGCATGTCTTTATAATGTGGGAGGAAACCAGAGTACACGGAGGAAACCCGCATGAACGCAGGGAGGACATGCAGACTCCACACAGAGGGCATCCCAGCCAAGAATCGAACTGGAGAACCTCTTACTGTGAGACAACATTTCAGGAGTGAAATTTGCTCTAAATTTTTCTTTGCTAGGACGTTAGCAAAGTTTACTGGATCTGAGTAGGCTGCATCATTTAGTATGATGTGTGGACATCGCTGAGTGTAGTTTCTTAGGTTTTATCAAAACTAATGATGAATTTGTACTTGCCCTTGGCTTCAGATGCCAGCCTAAGTTCATTATCTACCTTAGTAGATCTATTAGTTTTTTTTTTTAATACTTAGTAAAATTCCTAATACTTTCTTCCTTTTATTGTAGATTTTATTTATATTGGTGGACCATCGGGGTGGTTTGTTTTTTAATTTATTAATATATGTGCATCTGGTTGGATCTAATGATTCTATACATTTATTTATGTGAGAATAAAACTCTTTGTATGGCACAGCAGGTAGTATTGTTACCTCACAACAAGCAGTTTGCACTGTGATCCCTTGGATTTTCTGTGGGTACTCCAGTCCAGTTTCCTCTCACATTCCCAAGACATAGATGACTTGGACACTCTAAAGTGTCCATAAGTGGGAGTGTGTATGTGTGGTATGAAAGAACAACAGTGGCAAAGGTTGTCATGCTGGGTTTGAATATTGGCTCTAGATGATTGACCCATGTGGGAGAAAGGGGTTACGGATATATGTATGGATGGATGGATTCTATCTGCTGAAGTAATGCCTGGGGTGATATTGTTATAAGCAAATTTTCAGACTTCATCAAAGAATTTGAGGAGATTTCTGCACTTGAAGACTTTGAATTCTGATTTATTGGTTTTAGTGGGTTTAGATAGCTTGAGGTAAAATGCTACTACCTTATAGTCTGACTTAATAGGAGAGGAAGTTATTAGGGGAAATGTGCATGAGCCACTATAATTGTAAGTACAAGGTCAAGCATATTTTGTCCTTTAGTTGGGATAGTAAAAATCTTGTCCACTGAATTTTTATTTATCAGGACTGAAAATGCCATGGATATCCTATATAGGTACTCCAGTTAATTAATGGGTAGTTAATATCTCCAAGAATGATGGAGTTCTTACACAAGGGGAGTTTATCCATGACATTTAGGAACCTGACATCAACTACTTGGGTCACGGAAGAGTCCTGTAACAGATGATAGACTGATAGTTGATTTTGCTTAGTGTGTCAAGTTTGTTGACTCTGTGAGAATATGACATGCTCTCTGACAAATATGCATCTGTCACCACTGAAGCTAGAGAATCTGAAGGTGTGATAGGCATGTAGGTATCAAGAGAGTGTTTTCTATGTATGTAAGCCAGGTTTAAGTGATTACACATATATGGATGCCTCTTTGTTGGGTAGCTTGCTGCTCATACAGCTGATATTTAGCAGAGCCACATTAATTTGATCCTGTTTTGATATTGATATGTTAGCTGTTTGGGAATGGTCATTAACTGAACTTTGCCTAAATTAGGCAGCAAAGGCTTTATTCAGTATGCGGAAGTCTTTGAATGTGAGATGCAGGCCATCCTTTGTTACGCATCTCATTCCATGCTGACATGTACTGCATCCATCAAGAGTGACGCAATCTTTTTAGCCAAGTGATGTAGCCAATCATTTTTTCTTTGTACCTGGACATCATTCATGGAGAAGGGAGGGTTCTACTCAGTACTGGGATCTAGTCTGCATTTGCAGCATGCAGAGTGAGCTCAGACATGTCTCTCTGCACCTTCCTCAGCAGTTTTCTCCCCAAGTCATTGACCGTCATGGACACAACTAACATGTTGCCATTATATGTGCATGGTGCAAGGGTCCTAAGGGCCCTTGAGATTTCTGAGATGCTGGCTCCTGAAACACAACTCACTATCCCTCTTTGTCCAGCATAGTGAGTGGGGTATTTGTGTGCCTTATTATTGAGTGAAACACTTTTGTTTGTGGAGTGGTCTGGTTTACTGTTGTTGACAACCTTTGTTTCATGGTGATTCTTTGTTAAAGCTGAGATATTATGGGCTGGGATGTTTAATTTTGACTTTGCTGAGATTTAATCCTTATGAGATTAGAAGGCGTAGGTAAGGATTTCTTTACAGCGACACCATATGACATTACATTATGTGTCAGGCTTGGGTGCATGGCATGTGGTATGTTAGTGTATGTATTTTTGTGAGAGTGAGGTCTCCATGTCTTAAATATTTGCACTTCTCACAAACAGATTTATTTGTGTTTAGTAAGAGTTCATTATCTGTGAACATAAGGCAGTTTTTATACTGGTTTAAGATATCTAATGTTGAGTAGCTGATAACAGAAAGGAAAGAAGTAGCCTTCCATATCATCCATTAAAAGCAATTTCTATGGAATCATAAAATGTCTGATTAACTACTCAAGCAATGAATAATTGCAGGAACACATCTGGAGTGCACTTTTCCATGAAAGAATCCTTGGTGGAGACCAATGGATACATAATTGTGCTGGATTCAAAGGGGTCATAGCAGTCTTTAGGGGTTATATCACTTGTCAGATGTGAGTAACACACCTTCACTGATTCATGCAAGATGCTAAACCCAAAAGCATATGACAAGACTGCACTACAGTTAGGATTTAAGGAGAAAATCTCACCCCTATCTGTGGATAATGGCCCCACTCCTGGCTAGCTCAGTCCTCGTTTGCAGAGGAAAAATGAGTTATAGAGGTCTTATACTTGGAGGAAGAAATAGACCAGTTAAGTAGTATAACAGAGGCATGATAGTAACAGATGAGATTTATTGGTGAGAAAAATGTGCAGACATGACATAGCATTCTTATAGTTGCATTTGAAGTCCCGGAGGTCTCATCTGTGTAAGGGTAATTAGTGAGTATTGGTGCTATCCCTATATTTAAATTAGCAAAGCATGAAGCAACTGTGAAGCTTTCCAAAAATTTACCCCAGGGAAAAATCTCCCACAGCATTTTCACCAGTCTAAAGTGGCATAAAATGAGTTGAAATCAGTAGAGTTTTCTACGGATTAATTTGTATCTACGTAAAGTCATGAATGTTATCGGGTACTTTGCTGGGAGGCTGCAGGAATGAGCCTGTCCAAATTTCTCAGAGCTTCCACAAGAACTTGCTCTGAAATCAGATGACTGTGTAAGAGAAGGCATTAAAGAAGATTAAGGAACAGAGAAACCAACTATGGTGGGCTCATGGGGGGAGGGGTCAAGGCAAACAGATTGCAGAATAATGCAAAAGGAATGAACAGAAGATGTGGAAACCAGCAGGAGAGAGATTGTAGCTGTTGCAGTTGCCTGTTTACCTCCATCTCAACAGGCTGCCATGTACAGGGAGACCCAAAGGGATGGAGCCACAGACCCACCCTTTGAAGACATGCTTGGATGTGCAGGGGTTAGTACTGGGTATTCCTTTAAATGGAAGGCATTCAGCTAAGCTGCCCCAGGGCTTTCTGGACTTGTAGTAAAACATAACATAAAATAAATACTGAAAGATTGAAAGACAGAGTTTTTAAAAACATTGCTATTTATTTCATAAAATAAAATTAAACGTACATTCATTTACTCCGAAATTACTATTAAGCAGTGTTAGCTTTCATTTATTTGTTGAATAACTGCATTCTGAGAATTGCTTCTTGATCTTAAGTCTTAATAATTTGTTATGTCATATGAATAGCTGTTTTACTTTATGGATTACTGTAGCACTAAAAAGTTCCAGTTTTACTGTTTAATTGAAAGTGAATGCTTTCACTACCAATGTAGGCATTCTTGATATATTGTAGCCCTTTCCACTTCACTAGTTCAGTGTAATATACTGACATTAATTTCTCATGTTTTGTTATGCTAACAGTGGACTGATTGTCTGACTGATCTACCGGATATAAACATGGAATTCATGGAATTGCATTAAAAACTTAAACATTTTTAAAGGGTGTATACTTTTATATGACTTTTTATAAGTTTCTTATTTATGAGGCTATCCACTAGCTTTGCTACTCTTGGCTTCTGCTGTTATGTATTATATGTATTTTTCTCATCAACTTTGGAGATATGAAAAAAGAGCAAGTGGCTTATTCAATCCATCTGTATGTGCAGACTGGCTGAAACCAATTCATTACTTACCACTTCTACTAGATGCATTAATGATTTTTAACTGATGTCAGTACATTTTCACTCCTTACATGCTTGATGTTCTGAAGTAGCTCACTGTTTTTTCCTGAGGAATGCATCAGTTTACTATGTAAATGTGTTACTGGGCCTTGATGAAGTATTTCTTGCAAAAGTATAGCAACATTTAAATGGTATCCACCCTGGAAAAGCTTTTATTGTGTATGCCTTTTTCTTCATGAAAACTGTGGTGTGTACGTTTTACAACCATTTCTGCACATTCCTTAGCTAATAAATTCAGAGGCAATACAGTGTCTGTGGAGGGGGGTAAGATTTGGGTATTGATATATTTACCTACTTCTGAATGCATAAGGTGCCATTTGCAGTGCTGTCTACATGTTAAATGCCTTACTTCTGACAGTGGTCTCTACCAATGGGTGAAGTACAGGTGCAGACTAAAGGCCATGTACTTTTAATTAACTAATGACATACATGACATAATACCCACTGACTGTCACACCCACACAGCAAACACAAATAGGCATATGTATTACTACTGCAGTGGAGGACTAGAAAACACAAACAGTGTGGACAAGAGAATTGAAAACCACAACTCAGAAGCAGTGATGCAATGTGGATATATTAATTTATGTGTATTTGTGTTGTGCAGTGGGATGCATGGTCCCAATGTGGATATCTTCATTTATGTGTATTTGTGTTGTGCAGTGGGATGCATGGTCCCAATGTGGATATCTTCATTTATGTGTATTTGTGTTGTGCAGTGGGATGCATGGTCCCAATGTGGATATCTTCATTTATGTGTATTTGTGTTGTGCAGTGGGATGCATGGTCCCAATGTGGATATATTCATTTATGTGTATTTGTGTTGTGCAGTGGGATGCATGGTCCCAATGTGGATATATTCATTTATGTGTATTTGTGTTGTGCAGTGGGATGCATGATCCCATACCTCTCAACCTCTAAGAGGAAGACATCTGGGCAAAGCCATTAATAATATGGGGAAAAGGTCCCAAAATAGGGAGACATTTTAAATATTGCTCTTACAAACTTAGAAAGGTGATAGAATAACATGTTTTGTTTTAATATGAATTTTCTAAAGGGTATGAAGTCTGAAATTCAAATTTCTCTCATTATTTTCTGTCTTCAATCTAAAATAACTTGTCAATAATTAGCCAAAACGATACAATATTATGAAAAAACTGACATAAAACATGAGGCAAAATATGGTCATTCTGCAAAAATCCATACAGTTGAGAGGTATGCATAGTCCACATTTCTAGAAAGTATCAAACAAGGATGGCAGGTGTCACTTTGTAACTTTTGTCACAATATGAGATTGCAGGTTATGACTTGATGCTACAAACAGCAGGGAACAAGACACAGGAAAGACATCTTCAGTCCTAAGGAGAATCACATCCTTATGGATGCTCTGTCGACAACATACGTGAAGTGCATTTTTGGAAAACAGGTGGGGTGAAGACTGAGAATGAGAGCTAAGGCAAGGAATCAAGCAATGGCTGACATTAATACTGTAGTAAGAAAGCAATGGCACCCTACCACAGTAGGAAAAGAGCAAATGACATGCTGGAAATGTGCAAGGTCAAAAGAAAAGACAAATGCAATTGCCCATAGCAGCACAACTGGTGTTTCTTCTACACTCCAAATTTTTAATGTCAGATGAGGAGAACTTGCTGTCTGTAAGAAGTGATAGTTTGGATGCAGATGAAATTGCTGCAGACATCGCTAGAGGTGGTTTTGATACTACTGTGTTCAGATCCCTGCAACAACTGCAGTCAGGCAGTCTGGAAAATTGATGTGCAGTTTATTTTACTATAGTATGCTAAATTGTATTTGGCATGACGTGCACATATCATACTTTTATGTTCCTTATCAGTTATGCCAATAGCATCAGAGCAGAAAATGTACAGATAATGCATGGTAATTTTTGTAATCTTAACTATACATAAAAATAATTCCACCTGCTGTGGGTCACATTAACCACATGTTGCAAACCTCTCAACCTGGAAACATCAAAAATCCTGACAAGGCCCATGAAAAATAGATACAAATCTGTACGCTGATTAACATAAAATTTGCACACATAATTACGTATCCTGCCAACCTCAATGGAATTGTGGGATACCAACTTTCAAATGCAAACTGAAGAATAGACAACCGAAATACGGCACCACAATCCCCCTGCAGCCATTCCAATGTCCCATTACCTGGCTATTTTGCCCCATTTACCATAAATACTAATGTACATTATAAAACCACATATTTTACGAGAAAAAGACAATTATGAGGCAAAAATAACATTTGAACATAGCTGTCAACCAATCAGGGACAAATCTCAACAGAATCAGGCATAAATCTAGAAATAATCAGGGACACTTTTAAAATAATAGCAATGTTAACTTGAGACACTGACAGAATAAGAGAATATGGATTTATATACATTTTCTGAACTAAAAGAAGCCTATAACTGCAATTACTATCATCATCTATTAAGTGCAATTCACCACATTTCTCTACTCCAAGTTCTCCAACAGTCACCAGTTTTAAGAGTGATTAAGAGGGGGAGTCCTAAAATTTGAGTAAAAAATTAGGGACAGTTGAGAGGTTTGCATTTGTGAGATATAGGCACATGACATGTGTTTTTGAAAAGTAATGAGGAAACACTGATCTACTAAACTAGCTTAATCAAAAAGACAAAATATGCATGCCGAAGACATGCAACCCAGTCTATGTGACAGTATCACACTGTATTGTACCTACAGCACTTTTATTTTTACTTTCCAGGTTCTGACACTCATAACATGGTGGTTCTGCTGATGCGCAGTGCATGCCTTCTGAGGGTGGTGTCACCACTAACTCTTCTGACTTTGTATTACTCTGTAGTTTTTATATATTTCTTAGAGTCAGATAGCTCTTTGGGTTGGAATTTAAAAGCTGCTTCATGTGGAATGATAATATCTGTACTCTGTGAAGGAGGTGGAAGATTGCTCCTAGCTCGAGTTTTCCAGCTGTAGCACTTAAAGACACTTTGTTGCCACAGAGAGGTAAGCGATGTTGGCTGCTTAAACAGAGTCAATAGGCCTAGGCATGGATACCTTTTTTTCCCTAGTGCTGGCGGTGGTATTAACAGGGAAACATGGACACTAGCTTAAAGTGTTAACTTAAGAAGGCTGACAAAGTTCAAGTTTTTCCTTTGGTCAGAGTAAACACAGGAAGAGAGAATGCATTTCTGTAAAAGCACAAATTAACTATGTGCCAAAGTAAACTTTCCTGATGATGTAGTTTTTGAGAATGGATCCTATTAGTCCGAAGTCCTGTAGGCTTAGAAGGTTGCGAGCTTGATAGTTGCTTCTCTCAAGGCCACTTGTCAAATTCTCATTCATAGGTTGCCAGTCTTCCTGTTGACATAAATGGCATTGAAAAATATATTTTTAAATTATAAAATAATTAACCCTACTTTGTGAATGTTGCACACATCCTTTCCAGATTGCTTTTTTTATATGGTGTGTAATATGCTATATTAAGTGGAATCAAATCTATATTTTTCCTCTTTTTAAGTACTTCTTTGATTGATTGCTTGTACCAGGTTGCCAGATTTGTGGTAGTTTCTGAGCAGTAGAGCTAAGTGCAGTTAGGCACACTTATGTGCGCGGATTACAGCAAGCACATCAGGTTGTATTCATGCAATAAAATGTTATGGGTTAGCAGAAATAACGCCCATTTCAAGTAGTATAAGGTTTATGAAAGTGTGCTGTGTGTCATGCTTCACATTTCAAAGGTATGCTGACTGGTTTGATTTTGATCATGTCTTTCAACTGTCCTCGATTTTGACTCGCATTTTAGCTCTGCCCTTCTTTATCCCTCCTAAAACTGGTGATTTTTGGAGAAGTGGTGGTGAATTACACTTAAGTTAATGGCAGCTCTCTACCTACCTCTGCAGGCAGCTCTGCTTCACCCACACACCCCCTTCCATCTAATGAGTAATGATTACGGCAGCTCATTCTTCCGTAGGCAGCACATCCGATCCAGCCTTGCATACCTCTGCTGCAGAAAACGGCAGCTCTTATCCAGCCTTGCATCACAGTTATTCCCGCTAAGGATTTGGAACCTTTGAGCAGCCGGAAATGCCCTTCATCTCAATTCCGACAGGTTGTTTCTGTTTCACGGAGCTGATGTCATCATGCACATGATGACATCGGCTCAAAAGCCGGGAAATAAAATAAAATTTAAAATAAAAGTGCTGGGAAATCAGAAATTAAGGGGTGCCACTTGGGAATCGAGGAACCCCATTATTTGGACCCCAAAACTTGGTAAAAACCGAGTAATTCGGTATGGTTGGGAGGTATGACATGTGGACATATTTCTTCATAGGGTCAGCAGAAGAACAAACTCATCCTGCATGTCACACTCCAGACTGATATTGACAGCAAGATGTCTGTCAATAATGGAGCCATAGCTGTCATACTCATTACACAGCCTAAGGACAGTAGTAGACAGTCATGGAGTGTACTGGCAGGGCCCCCTGTGCCATATTAGGTAGATAACTCCTTAGGCAGTGTATGACACCTTCCAAATATAACCTTTTAAGTTTAAAATCAGTAAGTAGAAACAGCACTAACCCAGCCCATAATCATTTTGTGCAGAATGCAGCAGGCAATAAACATCCTTCATGCAATAGTTGGATCATACCGAATGACACACCCTGGCGTGTCAAGGCCACACAAATGGTCTTTAAGCAGGCTAAACACTCACTCAATTACTATCTGTCACAGAGTGGTGTTAAAGTGTTGCTCAGTATCTTTCTGGGGATTATGGACTGGTGTCATTAGCCAACATTTGGCAGCCTACATTAGCTGCAAAACAAAACAATGTGGGGGCACATGACAAGAAAAAGTGGGTGATATATCAGTACAACCTATACCACTTTACAGATACTGAAATACCTATGGCAAGAAATAATTTGAACTTACCAACCAGGTGACAATGAGGAATCCTTCCTTACAGAAAGAGGTGGCAAAGTGAAACTGTATGTCAAATACAGGAATCATAGGCACTGCCTGGATGCCAACCAATACACTGGCAATTCACACCCTTGCATCACATATTACTTCACAGTTGATGGAATACTATCCCTTCCTGTTCCAGTACCCCTGACAACTGTGATCCAGATGGGGCCCCGTTGGCAAAATGGTTCACTCTATTGCACCAAGCACCTTGGGAAGGTGTGCCATCTTGTAGAACATAAACATAGTACTGACTTGGGCCTGAGATGACACCAGAAAATAGATGTACTAATCCACATGAGCCAAGAGTATGTCAAGGAGATGCTGAAACCTGTGAGGTATCTAAAGTGTCCCCAGTTTTGCATCTGGAAGGTCCACATATCAAATATAGTGAGGGCTATACATATCTTGGCGTCCACAGCTATAGGAACAGCATTCATCCCCCAAGTCCCTGTCTGTGGGACATAAAAACTGTCTTAAGCAATAAAGAATAAACTATCTTTTTTAATTTTTGAGACCAGATGTTATGCTATGGAAGGACACTAATGTCTGCACAATCCATTGAGCAGCTTTCATGTGGAAGATGCTGATTGTACATATGCATACTTTATCCATAAATTTGCTGGGCATATCATGAGGGCTAAGGCTGGTAATTCTGTTGTTTAGATCTGTAAGAAAAGTGTTCATTCTTATAGCTGTCCTTACTATAAACTACAAAAAGTAGATGCTTGTAGCTGTAATGTTTTAAAATGCTAAGAAGTCCTACATCACCGTAAACAAGGATATAGAATAAGTCAAAGGGGATACTGGATTATGGGACAAATGCAAGGCTTCTTGAATTTAAAAGTCATATAAACTACATGATAAAATGAAGTTCAAAGAGTTTAGAAACTTTTACTTGGCATTTGTTGTAAAGCAGTCAGGATTTTTGACTACATGAGGAATTCTGTGTCACATTGTTAAATTTTAAGTTCCATAAATGGGATCTGCTTGTGTTTAATTTATTTAAAAGCAATCTACAATTGTAGAGGAATTAGCTTATTGACTGGAAATTATATCTTAAAATGACATGTTCCCTGTATATAAAGGTTATGAAGATGAAAATGTACTGAAAATGCTACTATTTAAGTCAGTGTATGAGTTGTCTTAAGTATGATGCCATCACCTCTAATAAAATTCCTGCCACTGATATTTGGTGATGCTATGTGCTACAATTAATCACAATTTATTAAGACAGACACAAGTATTGTCTGTCAAATTCACGCTCTGTATTTCAGGATTTTATCTTTAGCTTCTAGATACTGTATTTCCACGGAAATAAAACCGGGTCTTATATTCTTTCTCCTGGCGAAATGGCATTAGGGCTTATTATCAGGGGATGCCTTATTTACTTGCACCATACAACAATCTACCTTTATTCATTTATTCATGTACAAAAATTGACATTTATTAATGAACACAAATGGTCATTTCTTCATGTACAAAAATCGACACATTAATGTACACAAACTGACATTTATTTCGTACTTTTCTGTTATTGGACAGCAGTTCTAATAATGGGTTGACAGTTGTGTGAGAATTCTGCATAAACAGTGAAACAAACATTTCAACTTCAGAATATCTGCACCTTGGCTTTCACAGTTATTCAAATACAGTCATGTCATCTTCTTCTGGAACATTGTCATAAGTGTCCAACCCCCGAATTTTGGACTGAATTTCTTGCGACTCCATTTCCTGTAGCACCATTGGCCCCAGTCTGTCATTCCTAGCAATAGAGCTCTCCTTAAATGAGCACTGCTTGTCCAAGTAGCCTGCTCATAGTGCATTGGCAACACAGCTGTCAGTGATTTTATCCCATGAATTTTTCACCCAAGTCACAAACTCCTGCAGGCTAGGCTTCACAAAGTTTCCATGCTGATTTCTCTCCATTCTATTTTCAATGTAGTCATTGAGTTCCATGTGCAAATGGTCCTTGAATGGCTTGTTTATTGCAATATCAATAGTCTGGAGATAGGCAGTCATTCCTGCGGGAATCATTATTTGATCTATTCTCCTCCGTGCTAATAATTTCTTCATTTCTTTAGTGCAGTGAGTGCTGGCTGAATCCCGGACTAGCAGACCTCTTTCATCACCTTGCAAAACAAGTGACAGCATTATATCGACCCACTTCCTTATAACTGCTTGTGTGCACCAGGCTTTTTCGGTTTCAAGAATGTAAATGCCTGAAATATGTTCAATCTTATCTTTCTTGCCCTTACTAATGATTAGAGGTGGGGTTTTCTTTCCATCTAGACGAACTGCCAAAATACAAGTAACATGTGCACTCTCGTAACCAGTGGAGGGAATGTAGATTGATGAGGCACCCCTCTGATCAATTGTTGTTTGAGATCCTTGGCCCATAAACACTGCAGTTTCATCCATAGCAATCATGTTGGAGAGTTGATATTTAGAAAAGTCAATGCCATCAACAAAGGACTTAACGCAAGTGCACATTTAATAACTTCAGTATCTTCCAGCTTGAACAGTGTTGTTGAACTTCTTAGAGACAGTTTATATCGCTGAAGGAAGCCATCCAGCCAGTATTGTGATGCTTTGAATTCTTCTTTGGATACTTCTAACTGTGGTGCTATTGCAAGGGCAAATGCTTGAATATCAGCCCTGCACACAACCAAAGCCTTTGCTCTCTGTTAGCAATCCACACACAGATGATGTCTTCAAGCTCAGGAAACAATGGTTGCCGACCTGATCCACACTTACACTTCTTAGCATTTCCCTCATTGGCCTGTTGACTGAGGTTAACGTACGCTGCTCGCCATTTTTGGACCATTCAGAGATCTAACTTCTTCTCCTTACAGAAAGTCATCAGATTCTTTCCCTGGGAGTCCTCCATGATTCCTTTCTTGTACTCGATGGAATAGCTCTTTCTTTTTGCACTCATCTTGTCTGGGGGGGGTTAATTGAAGACTTACGTGACCAGAGTGGCAACACAAAATGGTGGTGGTTATGAAGAGAAGACACAACCACAGCTGCTCGTTATCACGAGCGCGTGCTTTACGCGCATTGTCTGTACTTTGTCTGATCAAAGTACACCTGCGTAGGTTTATGCACCAAGGATCTCAACCGTCAAGTGTGAATTATGATTAGGGTTACAGTAAGAATCGTGCAGGACTCCCAGTGAAAGAGTCTTACGACTTTCTGCAAAGAGAAGAAGTTGGGTGTTCGAATGGTCCGAATAAGGCGAGCAGAGTGCGATAACCTCAGTCAACATGTGTCAATAATATTATTTTATAATTCAACACATCCATCATGTGTTGTTGACGATATTAACTGGGGTTTATTTTTGGGGTAGGGCTTATATCATGAACACCCTGGAAAAAACATGCTAGGCCTTACTCTCTGGTTAGGTCTTATGTAGAAAGAAATAATGTATACTAAATGCCAATACATGCAGAATAAATAAACAAAAATGCACAATAATTGAGAGATGGACATTATTAAAATAATGTGCATATAAAATAATGCTACATTGCAATTAATAGGTCCCTTGGAATATTATTTTTATAAAAAATATTTTGGATATTGCCTATGTGGTTTACCAAATATCTTGTCCCTCAAGGGATGCATTACATTAACATAATGTACTCCTTTCCAATCTTTATTTAATGGGTAATACAGTAATAATACTAAATTATTTTTTGACATGGAATAGTGTTTTAAAATGTACCATATAATGTGCAGTAATGATACTAAATTCATTCATATATACAGTTTAACAATGCAATATTTATTCTTTGACATAGGATCATATTTTCCTAGCAGTGTGTTTTGTAACAAAGCATATGTAAAGGAGTTGAACATGTTTGTTGCAGTACACAAAAATAAATCAATATAGCTAAATGGAGAATGACTGATTTTTCCACACCTTTGTCAAATGAGATGTTAAATGCCCCGCTCATTCTGATATTCTGAACAGAAGTACAACTATACTTGTGTGTAAAAGCCTAAAATTTAGTTAAAGAAATGGCATATTCATATGAAGTATAAAACAATACAGCATATGCCACTCATGGGTTAAAGTAACAGTTATTCATTTTTTTGTTATTAAAATGAGATTATGAACAATGCCTGAATGTACTCATAGGTTCATAGGTTCATAGGTTCATAGGTTCATACTAGGCTATCTGCCCGAGGGCATTTACAAGCCTAGCCCATAGTTTTGTGGCTTACGCCACCCCTTTAGTATGGGGAACTATACCCATTATTTTGCTGTGCCTCTGTTGAGCAGTGACACTGAGGTAATCCCTGGGGTATATCTGCGATCTCCCATCCATTGGTCAAGATTTCTCTTGAACAAGGCCAGCGAGGTGCTCTGCCTCACATATACCGGGATTTTATTCCACAGCATAGGGAGTCTTTGGGTGATGAATCTATCCCTCCAGCACGTCCTATTAATAGCCGTGTCGAGGTTTAAGTCTCCCGCCCTTGTGGCTCTGACGGATCTAGATTTTTTGAGGTGAAGCATATTCATCAAATCTGGGTTTGACATGGCCTTGTATGTTAGGCAAAGGTCACCTCTGAGCAAGCGGTAAGCGGCTGAATAGAGCTGGAGTTCTTTCAGTCGGGCAGCATAGGACAGATGTTTGAGACCCTTTATCCTTTTGGTGAGGAACTTTTGTGGCCTCTCCAGCTGTTGCAAGTGTCGGGTCAGATACATTCCGAATGGGGCATTGTACTCAATCATTGGTCTGATGAGTGATGAGTATAGGGAGACTATGACCTCCCTTGATCTAGATGAGAATCCCTTCATGATAAGGTGGGCAATGTGGAAGGTCTTTCTAACTGCTTTAGCTACATGGGTGTCGAATGACAGACTACTATCAACCTGGGTCCCCAGGTCCCTGATAACTTCTTCTGTGCTCAGTGGATTGCCACCTATTTGGTAGCTAGGGGTAACCTTGTTTTTCCCGAAGGGTATGACTATGCATTTTTTGGCATTTAACTTTAGGCCATGGCTCTGGCACCAGTTATCCATTTCTGTGAGACCCTTCTGAAGGATATCTGTGTCAGATGTGTTTTCTACTATGGCCCAGTTTGCAGTCATCTGCAAACTTTGTCAGCCATAACCCTCCTGTGTTTGCTTGTACTTCGGAAAAGTAGATGCCAAACAAGAGTGGGCCCAGGACTGAGCCCTGTGGTACACCACTTGTGACAGGCTTTGAGTCTGACATGGCGCCAGCAACTCTGACCCTGTGGGTTCTGTCACTCAGCCAGTTTGCAACCCATCTTGTGATGTATGGGTTAACATTTAAGCTGATGAGTTTTTCAATGATACCCGAGTGGGGTATTGTATCGAAGGCCTTCGCCAGATCGAGGTAGGCTGTATGGACTGCCTTTCCCTCATCAATGGCTTTGGTGACTGTTTTGAAAAAGTCAACCAAGTTTAGAAGGCATGATCTGCCTTTGACAAAGCCAAACTGGGATGGATCCAAAGTCTGCAAATTCCTATGTCTTTATTTATGAGGTCCATTATGATCCTCTCCATGGCTTTGCAGATAAGGCTTGTCAAGCTAATGGGCGGTAATTTCCAGGGTCGGTGGAGGCACCGCCTTTGTGAAGTGGGACCACAGTTGCAGTGCGCCACTCCCTGGGCACGTATCCAGAGGTAAGACTATGATTAAACAGCTGTCCTAGCTGTGGGTTTAATTCCTCGTTGAGTTCGTGGAGCACACAGCCGGGGACACCATCAGGTCCCATGGATGCTGTGTTTTTGCTTTGGAGAGCAGTTCTCACTTGGGCGTTGGAGATGTTTGGGGGCTGCAATCGCTTGGTATAGATATCTCTCCTTTTGGGGAGGGGAGAAGTTTGCACTGAACCTGTCAGCCAGTATGTTGGCAATGTCTGTAGGATCAGTAATCTTCACATCATTTTGAACTAGTTCTGAGCATATCTGGGAGTTTCCTCCCAGGTTTCTAACATAGCTAAAGAAGGCCTTATGATTGTATTTTGAGTCTTTAGCTATTTTTCTCTCAAAATTTGCTTTGGATGATTTTATGAGAGCTCTTAGTTTTTTACTTATAGTGATCAAGGGTGTCTTACCTTTTAAGGATTTTGCTCTATCTTGTAGTAGCTTCCTCCTTTTGTTGTAGAGTTTGTTTATGGCTGGGGTCCACCAGACTGGATGCTTGCCTTTGGTACAAAGAGTCTTTGTTTTGCTTGGGATTGCCTTATCCATGCAGTCCTGCAGGTGCTGGTAGAAGGCATTTGTAAGTGATTCAGCGGCTTGAGTACTGTTTTCCGCCGGCTCGGGGGCCTTAAAGGAGACCACACTAGTCTTTAGAAGTGTGAAGTCGGCTTCGAGAAGTTCTTTACTGTGGTCTTTTTATTTCAGGTGGGGGTGGGATGAGGACCTCCAGCGAGATTAGTTTGTGATCTGATCTCACCAGTGAGGGGTATACTTCCGGTGTTGAACATTGTGCTCCCATGTTCGTGATGATGAGATCAAGTATGTTTTCTCCTCTTGTGGGGATGGTGACTAGTTGTTCCATGGCATTTGAGTTTATGAATTCCAGGAACTTTTGGGCTAGGGTGTTTGGGCTTGAGTAGTGTTCCCAGTCTATATTAGGGTAATTGAAGTCACCTAGTATGATGGTGTTTGGTGATACATTTATCCCCTCTAGTGTTTTCAGGAAGGCCATGTGAGGTTCCTGAGTTTGTGAGGGTGGCCTGTAACATGCTACAATTTGCAGAGCAGTCTTGCCTATGGTTAATTGCACCTGGATGGTCTCCGATGCATCGTGCGTTGCCACCAGTCTTGAGGTCTGGGTGTCTTTGATGAATATGGATACCCCCACTCCTTTCTTGGTATTGTCCGGATTTTGGGGCCGGAACGCATGATAAGAGGTAAAACCTGATAGTGCTGGGGTGCTCTCAGGAGCCTTGAACCAGGTTTCTGTCACTGCACAGACATCGATGTTCTCCATACTGAGAAGGGCCTCGAGTGCGTGCATTTTGAGATTTAGACTTCTGGCATTGAGCAGCATTACCCTTAGTTTTTTTCCTTTTTTGTGTTCTAGGGTGGTAGGTTTAGAATTTGAGCCTTGCTTTCTATCACCCTCTCTCATTTTGCATTGTCTGCACCTCTGGTAATAGACTTGCATTTTAAAACACTTGTTGCAGCGAATAAGGTGTACCTTTAAGAAGCGCCAGCCAACAGATATCTAGAAAAGTATAAGTGCCTGTGAGTGCGTGTGTGTGTGTGTGTGTGTGTGTGTGTGTGTGTGTGTGTGTGTGTGTGTGTGTGTGGGTGTGTGTGGGTGTTGTCTGTGTCTGTCCATATTTCAAATTAATAATGAAAATGAATTCTTCATTAAAATTCTTCCAAATTCAAAATTAAACTTTAGTTTAATGTCACAACAATAATAGAAACATGCTTTTAAGATATGTAGCTCTGTTTTGAAGCAAAAAAAAAAAAAAATAAAGACCATGGCATATAGTTGCTGACTAAAGAGTAATGGAGTAATTCAATGAACCTTCTTTGTTATTTCCCCAGATTGATGCACTTTATGATAATATAAAAGAGTTGCAATGACGTGCGAGATGAAGAAGGGGAAAAAGAAGTTCCGTGTTTCTAAAAACTATAGCACGGCAGTTTGAATGTTGAAAAATGCTTGAAGCCAATGTGACAGTGTAATAGAACAAGTTGTAGTGGTGCAGAATTACATAGGAGCAGATACTGCATCAGTTGATGAGACATTCTCACTAAAGGATATTTTAGCTGAGCTGCGTCAGACAAAGGTTAATGTAATCAGTATGCTGGTATTGCTATTGATTCTGGAAAGGCTACAGGGAAAACTAACACAATGGAGTGTCTAAGCCTGATCAGTATTTTGTTGCCTTGGAGAGGTTCCTTATCCAGATGTTTAACATATGCTTCCATACTTGAGGATAGAATTAAACAGTAGAAGATTTAAGCAGTATGTAAAAGCCATCATTTTCATATGCCAAAGAACTCTGATGATTCTATATGACATCTTATCTCTGTATTGTTATCAGAGGTGGATATTAAAGTGACAGGATCTAATATGCCTATTGCACACCTGTGATATTGAAACAGGCAGGCAAACGTCCAGCTACAGTGATTTGCTTTTTTCATATTTATTTATCTATTATTTATTTATTCAGTTAGTTAACATTTGTTGATTGCCTACAAGGAGGATTTATTGTGACGCTAATTTGATAAAGCAAGGTAAAGTGATTAATATAGTTGATTTAAGACTTTCCACTGCTGTTTATGGTTTTGGACACAAATAAACTGAAATGTGACAGTATGTATCCATCTATTCTTTAGATTGATTTTAAAAAGTAGCTACTATATTTCTTTATACCTGATGCTGTTGCAGCTGATCCATAGCATGGCATGTTTTATGGCTCACAGCAACACTGAAACAGACCCAGCTAAAAGGCCCTATGTTAAGCCCCCATGATTAGTGAGACTGCCTACTACCGAGAAGAAGTTAACTATAAGACAGTAAGAGTGGATCAAATTCAGCGTATCTTATCACATCCACCACCATAAAAGAAAGAATTCCCCAGCATTCAAATCATACACTCATCAAGATTAACAATCATTTATATGCCCATTCACAGAGTAGTTATTCACTGGCTTACAACTGTCGGCATCTGGCATATGTAGGACAAAACCTACAGGGATATGAAACAGGAGGATTTATATATGTATGAAGCAGGCATGGAACTTAAAGAAATAGTGTCTAGGGTGATTACGATGATGAAAGTAGAATAACAGCTGCTATTCGAATGACCACTTCATTCCTGTCCTAAGGCATTACATTATACATTTATGTGGACAAAGGTGTGATGTGCGTATCACAGGGAAGGGGTACATAAATATATAACATGACCATATAATATATGTTAGAGAAGCATATGATATACATTAGAGAAGCACATAGTGCAAAGCTGCGATGCAGTGAATATATTATGTAAAATACAGGGATTTGACACTTTGTTCATAGTACAGGTGAAATGTCTAGTGCATGACATGTAAACACGCAGACTTAAATAATGGTGATGGATGTACAGGTCTATCTAGTGCTGGGGTCGGATGACTGCAGATGTTTAAAGGATGCCAGACAGTTGATTGCAATGCACTTTACTGTCATGTGACAACACTGTCTTGCCTCATCACTGCACTTACATAAACATCTCAGCATTTGATGGATTAATATCACTGCTTTAACTGTTCATACCTGTCTGACCTCAAAGCACTTCTTATCAGGTGTTGCAGTGAAGCATGTTTCATTAAGCCTGAGAAAGGTAGGCACCTCAATAAGTGAAACCGAAACATTTATGTGCTTTAATGGCAGGGCTGCCTCCCCTCCTCAGTGTCTTTTCTAATCACAATAGAACCCATGAATGGAAGGTTGCAAAGATCAGATCATATATTAGGTTGGTGGCTGCACAAGGTCAGAACAAAAGTACTCCTTTTTGTAAATGATATTTTCCTTCTCACCCAGAACCTCCAGATGGACATGTTAGTAATTAAGGAGCTTCAAATGGATTTTTCTAAACCTTTGGGGTTTGAATAAATTTGCTCAAGACAGACATGTTCTGAGAAACAAATATATTCCATCGCTTCACCTGAAATAAGATTCTTCCTAAATACCTAGGTATTTTTATCCATATCAGTTATACCAAAAAATAAATGCTAATCTTAAAACTGTGGCAGAAATTACTAGTTTGTGTGCATTTCTGCAAAAGACTCAGCCTGAACATAACACATAGAATCATGAGCATGAAAATGTTATTAGCACCCATTTGTTTTATATATTTAACCATATGCTTGCCCACCTAGACATTTTTGGTTAATGATGGCATCCAAACTGGGTAATTAGCCTATTTAGAATTATATGCACAACAGATTGTAGCAAGTTGCACATTCTATAATACAGAATTTGGCATGCTGGATTTATTTTTTTATATTCAAGCATTTAACTTAACACACTTATTTTCATATATCTATGCTTGTGTGGGTATATGCTAAGCCTGTGTTCACTATGAGCTCTCAAAAGGTACACTAGGCATCTGTCACCAGCACTGGTAACATAGCACAGTATTTGGTACCCATTCAAAACATTTCAGAAATTAACCAAAAAAGGCATTGTGAGGGCCGGATATCTGAGAACAAGTGCTGTCTGTGTGGGGGCTGCCATGATGTCAATAGAAAAGATTTGCCTAACTTCTGTTATGATAGGGTGAAATGTATCATACTCTGGTTCAGGAATATTTCCCAGCATGTAGAAAGGAAAAGGGTCTTTGTTTCATTTCAGCATCTATTGTCACTAGAAAACTTGACAAAAAGTGATCAACATAATGCTTTTTTGAAGAAAAATGTTGAAATGCCTTTTTTCTATCTATAACAATTGCTCAAAAAATCCAGGACATAACAGGTTTTAAAAGTACAACAGGGAGGGGTAAAACATGTATCTGATACCTGGCAATGATTAACATATGTGAACAGAAAACTAGAGGGGGCCTAGAAGATCTGTAAAACAGAGATGGAGAAACCCCACCAAACACAAAATGATACGACTTAAATGAATTATAGCAAACCCATATATTTTTAAAGAAAAAACAGTTTTTTTATGTAAAAAATATTAATCTATGCAATGTAGTGAAGTGAAGAGTTATCTTAAATTTTATTCAATGTGTTGAAATAAGAACGGGCATGAATTATACAAGTTCTTGGACTTTTCAAACACTATAGAAGCCACATAGAAATAACTGACTGCTTTGTGAATAGACATATTCTGTAAATGATGCTCATCACTAAATCACTTCTTCAGAAACAAAAAGGAAAAACTTTATATACCAATTAGTAGTATCAACATTTTAAAAATAGATTTTTCAAAGAATAGTTTGGATGTGAACTAGATGACTGAATTTTCAAATGTAAGTAACTTTTTTTTAGCATTTATGAGAAACAAATCATTAACATTGGGTTAAATCCGGACAAGAATCTGAAACCTGAAAAAATATTAAGACTCATCATAACATGTTATTTTTTTCTCCGTCTCCCTTCTTAGCTAGCAAACATCCTTTTCTGCACTTTCAGTGAACCAATTCATGATCCCAGGCTGATAGCACAGGCTTGTGTGATTGGGTAGTTGTTTGAACCTAGAGGAGAGGGGCAAGCTACTGCGTGGGTGCCATCATTCTGAAGGGACTAGGGTTTTCTAGGGTTTTCCTAGCCCTATTTCTCTCCCTCAGCATGATGGTGTGCACTCTGTCAACCAGGGCGGGTTATGAGGTGTGGTCAGAGAGCATGCTCGCAATAGGAAGGCTATACATACTGGAATTTCTCCCATCCCTCTAGCTAAGGCAGAGGCCAAAGCTCAGACAAAGTGCACCTACAATTCTCCCTACTCTCCAGGAAAAGCACACCCACACTGCCTCATCATCTAACACCTGGGCCACTCATCAGACTTGGGTTACCTGGGTCATAATCAGAGCTTCATCTCTCTATACCTCTGGTGAGGTATATAACATAGTGAAATAAACAGTTGTCTTTACATTTCTTATGGAGTGTTTTAACTGCACAGGTATAACTGATTTTGTATATGCACTTTCTTGTGGAAAGGTTTACACTAACACACTGTCTTTGATCTGTGTGTCAATATTTTCAATGACATCATCCGCAATGATGAACTTTTAAAAGGGATAATGGTTTGGCAGTGAGGGAATTCCTTTTGATACAATGACCATGCACTTTTTAAGTTCATACATTAATAGTAGGCTAGCTGCACTTGCTGGCCCTTTTAAGCATAGCCAATTTCCTTTTCGATGGTGAGAATCAAACCAAGTACCTTTTGTTTGTAAGGTAATCTTTTTAACCATAATGCTAACTCCAAGTCTTAAATTAGAAGTGTATGATACAGATTATTTCCTCTTGCGGAAATATTTTATTAACAAAGCTTCTCTTTTTTGGAAGTCATATTTTTTTGAGCTTCTGCCACATCAAAAGACTATGGTTGGTTTCTGTTCACTGTCACATCTCTGGTTTCACTTCCTGGTAGTATATGTAGTGAAAAAAAAATTTTTTTTTGAAGTGTTAGTTGAACATGAGGCCTACAGGTGGCTTTCCTGTTCTATGATCACTGGAGCTCCACTAAACCTCTCAGTATTGTGAATGGCTTTCTGTTTCCAGGAAAGCTTCTTCATGCTGGCTATCCTGATTAAGTGTTTTGCTATTGTTGGCCATACACCACTGCAATGCCATTTCTTTGTAGACACAATGGAGCAGTTTTCTTGTGTTGTATCCTGCAAGACTGATTTGCTTAAAATGGAAACAGTGAATGATAGCTCATTGTCTGATTTCAACATAATTGAATTTGCTTAAAATGGGAACAGTGAATGATAGCTCATTGTTTGATTTCAACACCTCTCTTATTCTAAACTACATTTGCTGATATGCATGTAATTGATATTGCTATTAGTATCCTGAAATATTCATCCTTCACAAACTAGACATATTCAAGCCTGTTTATGGGACCAAAAAAGCTGATACTGACATTCGTCTATGAATCTTCTGGTAAACGTGACATCTCTAGTGGCATACTGTCAGTCTTGTCAGAGTTGGATTGACACTGGACTGACATAATTCACACTTGCTGACTGCAGTTCCAGTCATCTAATGCATCTCAGCAAACACTGTTTTCTCTCTTAATATATCTTTTCTTATGCCAGATATGATTAATGAGCAATATCAATTAAACTTCTTTGTTTTGAAAATTCAGTGTCATACCCCTTAACAACTTTCTTCCTTTCTCTGACATTGATCATTGACTCTGTCAGCATTCAGACTTCTGTATAACATCAGCTTGTGGATAATCTTTAGCTGTTTTGTACCATCTACTTGTCCCACATAGTCCTTTCACTCTTGTAAAACAAAATATTTTATCGCTTCATGTACTATTTCACCTAAACCTAATGATCCCAGGAAAGCACACTCAGTAATAAAGCTGAAATATTTCAATTCAATTTATTAAAGTGTTTAAAAATCTAACTAATGCACATATTATAGAAATGAGTTTGAAATATTAGTAACAAATATACAAACACAGACTTAGTAACAGAATTGAGCCCCATAAAAAGAACTGTGAGAAGGAGGTTGAGTCATAATGTAACAGTATATAAAGAGATTTTACTAATCTAAGATTTAGTCGGACTACCCTGATTAGAGAAGGTTGATAAGTCCACTGTTATGGTCAGGTAACCAAAAGAACATCTGCCTGATATTTCAACCCTGGTTCTAGCGATCAAAACAGTTCCTCATCTGGTAACAAGACCTGGTGAACAGGCACAAGGGATGCCAACAAGTCTTTTAATTAGGTTAGTCTCAGACAATGCAAGGCTCAGCAGGTAAACAAAAGATTCTTAGAAACAGAATGAGCTACTTCCGATAGTCTGGGTCCGACTGTACTAGGGGAATTTGAAAAAAAAAAAAAATAATATATATATATATATATATATATATATATATATGGGTACATGTCAGATGGACGAAAGCCCAGTTAACCGACGACCACAGCAACGAGACGACTGCCGACAGAACGAATCCCCGACAACGGTGAGTAGTGAAGACTAGGAGTTAGTCCCATTCCCTCACTGTAGTGCGATCTTGGAGTTGGTATATTTAAGTGGAGGGGGTGCAGCCCCCCCAAATGGGGGGGGGGTGCAGGACATGCATAGATTTCTGGAAACACTGTACATTAGCGAGGTTCATTTCTAAGAGCTTTTGGTAAAGAGCATTACAGCACTCCAGATAGGTTAACAGTATATGAATAACTATTGCTAGTTTTGCAGAAGGAAGTAAGATCACTGTATTACAGCAGACATATAGGGTGGTATTAATAGGCATTACACAGATGCTTTAAGGCTATCTGCACTGCCTGCAAATGAGCACAGCTAAGCTGCTATTCATAGATGCTACTTATGGAAATGTGCAATGATCTTGAATGAGCATAAGCAAATGAAATCTTAATAAGATGTAAATGAAAAATGATGCACCTCAGCTAATGCTAATGAAGCATTCTCATGCCTGTTTGTAATTCACTGTGGAATTTTCCCTATGTCCCATGCTGTCCACAGATGCTTAATAAGAAGAGGAGTCTCCCCAAACAATTTGTAATGTGCAAATATGCTGGCACTTATTACTAGACTTGCTATTTCCAGCTATGAGTTGCTTGTCTTGTTCAAGTCAAACCCGCTTGTGCCCAGTGACACCAGCTGGCTAAGAAGCAGAGATGTAGGCAGAGTATAACTGATAATCAGGAAATCCCCATTGGACTTCTGATCCCTGTGGACACTAAGGTAGGTATAGGACTGAGATTGTGATGGGGATCTCACAGGCTTCTGTCTTGAGGATATTGCAGCAGTTCCTGGATGTACTCTTGACACATGTATCAATTTCTCGGTGTCACCTCAGGACTAAGCCAGCACTATGTGTGCCTTTTATGGGATGGCACATTTCCCTGAGGTATTCTGTGTGATAGACTGCACCCATGTTGCAATGAGGGCCCCTTCTAGTTTACATGGCAAGCAATAATGTATTAGGAAAGGCTACCATTCCATCAATTGTCAGGTAGTGTGTGATGCATTGGGGTGTATCACCAATGTCTCTCAACAGCATCCTGGCAGTGCACATGATTTCCATCACTAGCTCACTCCAACACCTCTTGTGCTTGGTAGGATGCCCAGTGGTCATCTTGTTGGTAAGTTGAAATATATATATATATATATATATATATATATATATATATATATATATATATATATATATATGTGTGTGCTGCAGTGGTGCAGCAGTTAGTAATGTCGCCTCACAGCAAGAGGTTCTAAAGTTTGATTCTTGGCTGGGGTACCTTCTATGTGGAATCTGCATATACTGCCTGTGGTCATGTGGGTTTCCTCCAGGTGCTCCGTTTCCTCCCATGTTTCAAAGATATGCAGTAGGTGGACTGGAAACTCTAAATTGGCTGTAGGTGTGAGTGTGTGTGTGAGTGAGTGGTACGAATAAACTACTGTGGCAGGTGTAAACCTTGACTCAAATGATTGTCACTGCTGAAGTGATACCCCAAGCCTATGTACAAAATGGGAAAAGGGGTTGAGGATGTATATATATATATATATATATATATATATATATATATATATATAAATATATACATATACATTTATATCTGGTTCCCCTTTATAACATCGTCTAACCATAATGTTGGCATGCTTAGCAGTGAGATGATAAACATCTGAATGGAGAATTTCGCTTCTGGAAAACTAACCACGTGGACACCACTGATGACCTTTGCACTTTTCTCAACTGTAGTGTGAGTTCAGAGTTGGAATATTTAAGTAGGGGGTGTGTGGGGGTCACAGCCCCTCCACATGGGGGGTGTGGGGTGCAAAGCCCCCACTTTGGTGGGTTTCATTTCTTTAGTTTTTTGTTTTTTTTTTTGTCAGTGGTTGCCAAGTGGTTAGTTTCCCAGAGGCAAAATTCACTGTTATGGGAATTCACTGTTCTAAACTTTAGATGTTGTCATCTCACTATTAATCGAGTCGATGTTATGGTCAGATGATGTTATAAAGTAGAACCATATATCTATATACACACACACACACACACACACTCACACACAAACACACACATCTATATATATATATATATATATATATATATATATATATATATAAAATATTTAATTAATGACTCTTAGTAAAATGCATTGCTGAATAATAAATCAGTTTTCCTTTTTTTATCTCCAGTATGGGATATATGTGCATTTCATGTATTATGTGTAAGCATATCATGCCCTCCAGGGACTTTATTTTTACGCAGTGTACCTTGTATGAAAGATTATACCAACCAAATGTTATGTGTGGTATTATTGTTGACCTGGCTATCCTACCATCTCTGCCACTTTACATAACCATTTCCTATCACCTTCTCCCCATTATACTAATCTAGTCTAATCTCTCTGCCCCTTTATATTTACAATTTAACTAAACACATGACTTACTTATTACTGCTGTGAATTGCCAAAATGATGCTCTCCAGAACTGTATATAGTGTTTTACTTTGATTTTTTCCCAATGCTATTTTTGTTAAATATTTTTAGTATATCTCTATGCCTTACAATATTGTTGATTATTTTTGAAATGCAGAATTTTCAGCTGTTTTGTATGTAATGTATTTGAAAATTTTTTGTAATTTCCCTGTTAAGTGGCGCTTTAATCCCTGGCCCTCCACTGAAAATTGGCTCTTATGACCCATTTATACTTTCCCAATAAACAAATATCAACAAATCAATATAAATAAATTACATATCTGACTTTTATTTATTTAAGTGTATGCATACTCTAATATATGCGACTAGTAACTTTATTACTAAGCTTACTGTTTTAGGATAAAATGTGAGTACTTTGTTACTTTCAAAAAAGACTGTTTCCTCTGAATTAATTATAGATTTCCAATGTTCATTATATAAATGTACAATAATAAATGGTTGTGAATGCACAGCACTTTAATAAATATTATTGCCATAGTATCTTGTCTGTAATGCCTGGAGCAAACCAGTCATGGGTCTTACCTCCTTGCACTGTAAACATTTAGTTACAAATATAATTACATAATGTTCTATTCATTTCGGCTTAAACACAGAATACATAATTAATGTCATTAAAGACAGACTGCATTTTCAAGTAAACTCCCTCCTAGGTTAATGTTTGCCAGTTTATAGGCTTATATCCTAAAGTGTTTTAAACATATGTTAAAATGTGCTAACTTTGAAGTAGTGATGACCGCTTTGCCCTAGTGAGTGATCTACTCTTGCACAACAAACACATCTGATAAATGTTCACAAAGCCTTGACGTGTTTCAAAAATCACAATAGTTCAATATGCATTACAAAATGAGAACACGGCACTGGCTTTTGAATGAAAACAAATGAATTTGGGGGGGGGGTCTTTGGCCGGCTGAATTATGTCATTGCTGTTTACCTCTACTTTTATTCACATCAGACTGATTTTTTTTCTAGATACTCTAGTTTCTTCCAACCTCCCAAAGCAAACTTCCCTAAACAAGCCAATGTTGTTGATTGGTTAACAATTTTTTCTCTATATATGACATATGCCCTTGCTTTCGTGGTCCAGGTCATTGATGAAAAGGGTCCAAGAAGGACTAATTCACTTACCTGGTTAACAAACAGAATGAGCGATTAGAAGATTAAAATGCTACTAAAGTTCAATACAGAAGTGCATTAGTTTGTTCTTCATACACACTCTTGGAAAGCAAACTTTTTCATGAGAAATTTGTGTTAAGGGGCTACAACTAAGAAAACTGTTATATTTTGTTCAAGTACTGATTTGTTTAACCAACTGATAATTTCTAGCCAACAGATACACTTTGATTGGTCAAGTAGTGTGTCCACAAGTAAGAATTAGTGAAAAAGTAATTATACTGAACAATATTTGCAGAATCTGTCATATTACAAATGTTTACCAATATGATAATATTATTGTTTATGATAGTTGTGCTTCTTTACCTGCTTCGTAAATATGATTACACTACAGCTGATACTGCTAAGGCATTGTGACATGCAGTCCAAGATTCATAGTTCCGTATGTGTGCATATTCATGAGTTGGTTTTGCACAGATTAAACAAATACATCCAGAAGGCTCCCTATTATGCTGTCGCAGATGCAGGTTGTCAAATGTGTCTTTTTTGAACTGTGAAGCGCAAAAAGGCAAAATAGCGAAGTGGCTTTTCAGCAAATTCTTTCCCTGGGGAAGACTTTGTTTGGCCGCTTTCACTACTTCGCCTTTTCAGCACTGTAGTACGATCTCGGTGATGGTACATTTAAGTAGGGGGGGGGGGCGGAGCCCTCCACATTAAGTAATGTTTTACAGTATTTTTTTTTGGAACAGCAATTGTTTTCCATTGTAAAATAATCGCTGTTCTGAAGTTTCGACATTTTTATCTTTTGCTTAAATTGGGTCGATTATCTGTTGTTCGCTCATCTGAGCATGGGATATGTTAATATAGACCACATCCAGAACTCTAAGGGAAGCATCCATAGAATCTGCGATGCTTATTCAGAAGCTAATGGTGCAGTTTGACACCTATACTGAGATTTGTTAATCTGGCAGACTCTTAAAAATAGATGTTGAGTAGTAGTCGGTTCACAGATGACAAATATACAGCAAAGGTAATTTCAGTGAGTGCCATTTATGTAAAATAAAAATTGCTTTAATTGAGTTCCAGCGAACATTAAAGTAACTTTTTTTCTTTTTTGTTCTTTTTTTAGCATGGAGATGCACCTCTCCACTTCCCATATGGGGTGAAACCTGAATACCTCAATAATCAGTACTATACCCTCAGTGATATGTATACAGTTATATCTAACTCTTCACTAAAACTATATGTTGACGATTCCATTGTAATATGTACTGTAAACCCCTCATCACTACTACAGTCTGCTTCACAACAGTCCTTTTCATTTACTGAGCAATGCTTAATGGACTCCAATCTGCTGCTAAATGCCAAGGAAACTAAATTAGTTTTACTTATCTCTGAGTTCACTTAAATGCTAATCATACCAAAAAATAACATGCCATTTGAACAAGTCTCCCATCCAAAATTACTAGCAGTAATAACAGATCATCATCATCATCAGCTACTAGGAGTAATAATAGATAAACTGCAATTTCATTACCACATAAATCATGTAATGTCTAAGACAAATAGAGAAATAGGTATGCCTTACAAATCTAACAACACTACTACACTTACTTACCTTAACTTTTACTTCCTTAACATGTTGTTACTGACAATGCTAGTCTAGCAGTTAGCAATACTCTCTTTCTGATTAGCTTATATGCTTCTGTTATCTTTATCCATGTTCAAAGGGCATACTTTCCAGGTAAATTTGCTGCTGTCCTACTCAGTCAAACTCTTAGCTCTAAATAACAACAACAACAAAAAGGAACTGGCTTGATCTTTAACAAAATATCACATCCTCTCAATGTAAAGTAATTCATACCTTGATTTGTCATCCTAACAAATGTACAGTGAGAGTTCTGGTGCAAAAATATTCTCCAAAGAAAGTATAGCAAACTTCTAATCAAGTAAATACATTGTTTCTAAACCAAACAATCACTTTGTTGGCTTCCTTTTGTAGTAATTAAATTCTGGAACCCTAACCCATGTGATATTCCATCTGTTCCCAACATAAATATGCCTTTAGCAACTCTAAAGGTACAAGTAACAAAAACATAGTTTTGCCAAAGTGTAAAATGATGCTCACCACTTTTTCATACTTTACTATTGAATCTGCATTTCCCCAAACCCAATCTGATAATTACAGGTAAAAAAAGACTAAAATGTAAAAATGTAGGTATGATTATTTATATCATTTGCATCTTCTCAGTATGCTTTAAATTCTTAACATTTTCCTCACTTGCATAACATACATTAACGCTGTCTCGATTCAGTAGTCGGCAAATGCTAAAAATACCAGTTTTGGGATGCTTTTATACTTTATTATGAGGTGGTGCAGCAGTTAGCGTTGTCACCTCACAGCAAGAGATTCTCCGGTTCGATTCTCGGCTGGGGTGCCTTCTGTGCGGGGTCTGCATGTCCTCCCTGTGGTCACGTGGGTTTCCTCCAGGTGCTCCGGTTTCCTCCCACATCCCAAAGACATGCAGTAGGTGGATTGGACACTCTAAACTGGCCCTAGGTTGAGTTTGTGCATGCGTGTGCCTTCTGTGGAAGATTGGGCACCAGGCTGGCAACTCAACACCGTAAAGCTCCACTGCCAATCATGAGCGGACAGATGATCCACTGTGGTGAACCCTAACTGGGAAAAACCGAAAGAAGAAGAATCAGCAATGTCTTGCAAGATGGTAAGAAAGTGCATTGTGTAAACAAATAACTGCTCATCATGGCTGTAGGTTCTTGATAACACTGACAAAAAGTTTCTCAGAAGTCAAACACCATGCTAAACCATTTTACAAGGCACCATGGTGAAGGAAACAGACAATTTTCAATCTCTGAGCACCTTGAAAAGATGGTTGATCTACATAAGACTTGTAGTGAGCAGATGAGACTCCACAAGAGAGAAAGCAATGTTTGAGGAAATGCTTTTTCAGCAGAACGAAACATCTCAATGCCAAAAAGAATGACAGCCTTTAAGGTAGAAACTGCTTTTACTTCTTTGTGGATAATCCTCGGTCCGTGCATACTTGTCAAACTTTAAGTGTCACTGCAATATCAATGCATCTTATGGGAGCACCCTGTATTATAATTATATCATGTTTGTCTGCTTTTGGTAGAACACAGGGGCTTGACCTGCATGTCTGTCCTTCATCTTGAACTACTTAAAGGCAGAGTTTCCCTTTTTATATAATGCCTATTGAGTCAGAATACTACAACCTGTTTGAAGGTACTGCACTTAAATATAACTAAAATGCCTTAGCAGTTGAGAAAAAAAAGTTATAGTCAAATCTTCATTATTTGCATATGGTTTTTACTGTCTGTATTCATGTGGCATGCATTGTCCAAACTAAAGTCGTGAAAACCAGTCTCAAATTTTTGAACTTGACTACTAAAAATATTGAGAAATGGTATGCAAAGTTATGTTTTTAATAACATAAAACTAAATTACAAAATATCAGGAGTTTAAATACCAGCAGAAAGAAAACATAATCTGATTTATGTCTGGAATACATTTCTGTTTGTACAAGTGTGAAAAGATGGTTTGTCATTAAGAAAGATCTATCTGAACTGTCCAATTATAGAAGTCATCACCATATAATGACAGCAGTTAACAGTGAAATTACTTCATGTATATGAAAATAATTCTGAGTTAACATTTCATGTTGTTGTAAACAATTAAAAATAAATAATACATGAAAAATTTATACATAAAAACAATCTGCCAATGAATACCAGTCTTTTGGATACATAGAAAGAACTCAACATCCCAGCTTGAGTAATGTACGTTTTCATAGTCTGCAAATATTGAAAATGGCAAATTCCTGCATGGCTTATGCTGTATGGAAATTCAGTGTGATAACTATGGGTTATTTTATTAGGGTGATAATTTCTGATTATTTAATTCTGGAAAAAATAGTCCTCAGTCTACAGTGCTTGACTTTGTGTAATACCATAATTTAAAACAGCTTCTTACTGAATCCATTCAATGTAGTAACATAGGACCATGGCTGGGCATCTTATCATAACCATGTTGCTAGGCAATTAAGAAATAGGTGGCAAAAATTAATTCCAATAATGAAATATAAGAAGTGAATAGTAAATTTATTGACATCCATGTGAGAAGACATAGGTTCATAGGTAGGTACTAGGCTATCGGCCCTAGCCAAAAAATGTACCCTGGCTTTCGCCACCCAAGAAAATTATGCCCCTGTCGAGCAGAGCCACAGAAGTGATCCCCGGGATGAATTTCCCATCCAATCATCAAGATTTTTCTTGAAGAGTGCTAATGAGGAGCTCTGTTTGACATTAAATAAACAGCCTCTGCAAGGCATAAACCCATGACCCTGCACACCACAGCCAAAGTGACTTACCCCTAAGCCATGTCAGATACTGCCATTGGTTATGCCAGCAGATCCAACTGAGAATGAAAACAGCTATAATAACTTATAATATGGGTTGTAGCTGTTGTAGGGTAGCACTAATTGCAAAAGTGGTTGTGTGCTATTAAAAGTGATACTTTTAAAGCTGTCAGTTCATTAGATGTGCATTTCTCATCTGCCTTCCATTTGTGAAGCAGTGTGACAGATGTTAACAGCTTTTAAAGAAGTGATTTGATTTCTCACACTGTTACCATGAAATTGCCTTCTCTAAAAGCACAAATTGCAATAAGAGCTTTTAAAGCTGTTAGTTGGGTTCCAATATCGTCTGCACACATAAAATATTGTATGGCCAGAGAACTAAACAAGAGAATGGGCATGAGCCCAGAACAAACAGATAAACAACAGCCTGCTCAGCACATTCAGGCAGAAACAAACTGGAAATAAGATAATGCAAATCCTTTTTATTCAACTCCATAATAAAGGAACAAGGCCATGTGCTGAGCTGCTTGTTTTTTTTCCAACACTGGTCCCATGTGACTACAATCTATGTAATAGTTTTAAAGTTTAAGAGCTTTTAAAGGCGTTAGCTGCTTTTCAGTGCAGAAAATAGAATTACAAATATTAGTCAGTAAATCTTGGGCAAAACGAGACAGAATCAGTGTAAAAGCTATTTTCTTCAAACATTTCCCAACATTCTGATTAGCAGATGGCATTTAGTTATCTTGCTAAATTATATGTCTCACAACACTATGGAGGCAATAAGCATGCTGGATGGTATTGAAAATGTGGACAACAATGTGTAAAAATATTTACGATTTTTGCGGCATTCTCTCACACCATATCTGGTCAGCTATCTTATCACATATAACAAATGTATTTAGTTGTAAAAGGTAACATGTAGGTAATATCTGCTAATAACCAACAGATCAAGAATAGCTATAATATTTCAAAGTATCATATAAAACTTACAAAAAAAAAACGTACCGAGACTCTGATAAAGCAGTGTCCATGTAAACAAATAAAAACATCAACTATAAATAAAATACGTACACTGGAAGCACAGAGAACCAGTAAAACTATATTTATTCTGGTAAGTGCTTTCCCAATTAGATAAAAAATCACTTCATCAGACCAAAACCAGATCTAAAACACTTACATTATAAAAGTTGTCATAGCAAATCAAACAACAGTTGTAAAGGCACATCCACCCCTAGCAATCAAACATAAGGAACACTGTTAAAGAGAAACAGTAAATTAAAAATAAAAAAGATCAAATAGAACACACAAATTAATAACCAAAAAATATTAAAATATGTAAAAAATATATACACATTTTATGTATTCACTTCTTATTTAACCCATGTGATTTCAAATTGGATTTTAAAGAGACATGTTCATTAAGTCCAGTTCCCCTGTTAGACTGCATCCTCAAAATCCATTCAAGTTCAACTGTTTCAGTCTTATTCCTTACATCACCTAGCCTGGGACTCATATAGACCCTGTCGATAACACGAAACCTAAACTCATGAGAGGTCCCTTTCTCAACTACATGTTTTGCTAAGGGATTACACATATATTGTATACTGTATATCGATGCAATAATTTTGTTCGCTAATATGTTCTTTCAACCTCCAGTTGTTTTCCAATAAAGAAAGATGATCAGGTGATGCAATGGGCCAAATATACAACATTCTTTGGGCTACAATCAGCCATAACACTGAAATTAAATTTAATATCAGAATCTGGATTGACAAAACTAGTAATACTATCAATAAAAGTACAATAATAGCAGTATTGCAGGCAAAGGTACCAAACACATCACTCACTAATTTAGATTTCCTAATTCTATTTGGGTAACATAACATCCTTTCCAGATTTCATCTATTTTAAAAACAAACACCGGACATTCCCCTACAGTACCCCTAATCTAACCATCTGTAAGGAGTATAGACCAATGCTTTTTAATAATGCCCATAACAATACTAACATCACTACTATACTGGAGCGAGAAGGTAAGGCCTCTCTCTTTCCTAGCATTAGCATCACCTGTACATGATGTATTAATAGCTCTGGAAAAAAGGGCCTAGCACGTGAAGATCTCATCTGAGTACTTAACGCTAAGCCTTCATCCACTTTTTTCCTTTTATATCCCAGGTTCATAAAATGGTCTTTAAGGGCAACCATCTCATTACTAAAACCTTCCTGATCACATTTATTTATTTATTTATTATTTATTTGCTGTTGGTTAACCAGGATAGTCCACTGGGCCAAGTGAACCCTTTTTCAGTGGAGTCCTGGGGAGAAAAGCTCCTTCAAAAATTACATGTTACAGAGATTTACATTATATAACATACAAGACATAACAAGGTATAGAGGTTACAATGAGTAAAGTTAATAACAAAAAATTTTGCCTAGAAGCACATTTTGCACATTCAGCCTAGAAGCTTGCATACCCTGGCCCTTCACAATACTTGCAAATCATGTTGGGGATGCATGCTAGTCTTATGTAAAAGGGAATTTTTATAACACCCCTTTCTAAATAATTTTGTATCGAAGGGCATATCACCACATTTGATCACCTCAACATCTAAAAATTCAGTATTGGTAAGTGAATATTTCAAAGAAAGACTTAAAAAAGATGTGGTACTATGCAAATATTCAATAAAACCCAAAAGGTTAGTAAGCATACCCATGCACAACATAAATATGTCATCCACAAACTGAGAATAAAAACTAATAAACTTGGAAAAGTCATGATAACCAAGTACATAAGTATTCTCCCACTGAGGTAAGATCATATTAGCATAGCTATTTGCACAAGATGTGCCCATAGCTATGCCAGAGGTCTGCAAAAAATATTCGTTGTCAAGTAGAAAAACATTGTTTTCAAGTACAATTTCAAGAAAAAGACAAATCAGATCAATGCGGGTTCTATCAAACATACTATGTTCATTAATATATGCACAAAGCAATTCTAAACCCTCTATATTAGTAATAATGGTAAACAAAGATACATCCATTGTAACTAATAGCCAGTCAGTGGGTAGTCCATTAGTACTAACATGCTCATGTATAGTCTATAAAAATTGTTTAGAATATTTCAATACAACCTTGGACTTATCCAGAAGGGGTCTAATCTGTTTCTCTATATAAATTGAGAAGGGTTCAGTTAACCACCGTCCCCCAGCTACACTAGGCCTGGGACGGGGTGCAACAGGGTCTTTATGTACTTTAGAAAGGTCATGAAAGGTGGGAATACATGGGGCATCCACAATCAGATAATTAGCTAACTCTGCAGAAATAAACAATCATTAACAGTGTTATGCACTCTACGTATCATACAGTGAATTTCAGCCAAGTCAGTCTTTAAATACACATTAATGTCAGATAGCATTGCCTTAATAGAGGAATAGTAGAAATCTCTGTCCATGATAACTATATGACCATCCTTACGTGCCGGTTGAATAACAATTATGCCATTCAATGCAGACTTCTCATCAGATTTCAAATTATTAAAAACGCAATGACCATGTCTATCATTTAATGCTATGGATATCCACATACTGAAAGAAGCTTGGGGGAGGAGCACTGTGACTCACAGTCATAGAAAGTACCTCCCCCTCCAGAGGCAATGAATGCCCCAAGTGTACAGTCACAGGCTAATCTGTGGGTATAGCTGCATGTTCACCCTGTACAGAGGGTGCATGACCACTATGAATGGAGACACAGATGAGGATGAGATGGAAGAGCGAAATGAAAAAAGGAAAATGAAAGAGGTAAGAGGTAAATATGCAGGAGTAAGAGCAAAAAGCACTCTTTAGTAGTGGCTAATGGGATCAGATGATGCTGACCTGCCTATACATTAGCAGACATGGTAGTTACTAGTATGTGACATCAATGCAGTGGTTGGACATAATCACATGTTGTAGCAATGTCATAGGTGTGCCACAGGTATGATCTACCTTGTCAAGGTGACAGCACAATGGATGGTGGCTGAGCAGTTGGCCACTGTAGGTCGCCCACCAGGGAATACAATATTAACAGATATGGAAGAATGTCTATTGTCCCTGACTGGAGAGACAGATACAGTGATCATCTTTAAGGCTGTGGATGTCAGTGGCAGTTGCCCAACATCAATATGAATTTTCACAGATGTCGTTATAGCAGTAATGAACATGCATAGTGCAGGCTGTCTACAATGTCCTACTATTTAGTTTTCATCACAGGAATATAACCAGTACAGAGACAGCAGGATAACATGGGAGGCAAATAGGCATTGTACATCTGGTGATGCATGAGCAGCTTTGGCCTGCATGTGTGCCACATCACAACTCGTCCCTATTTGTATTTATAATTGATGTCTTCAGTGCTGTGCATCAGCATGGAACTCTCCAGAATTTGCAAAAGTGTGAAGCAGTTCTTTGTAGATTTCAGTCCTGTTGGCAAAAGTTTCAAATAAGTACATAAATAGTGCATTAAATGCAATCTCATTTTACAGCTCCAAATAAGTGGTGCACGGAAGATTTACATTCATACTACCAAGACTAGTAAGTTTTTTATTGTTAATTCTTAAAAGCGTAGCTAGGTCATATTACCTCATCTTCATACTTAGTTTATTAAAGCCTATTTTTAATATTATACAACAATACTGATGCAGTTTTTAATTTTTGTAAATTGTACAATGATATTTTTGGAGCATATTTTCTTTTCTTGTATTTGCATTTTGTATTTTTGTATTTTTCAGGAACGTTTCACTTTGGGTCTTGACTGAAAAGGATTATAATTTATTTATTTATTTATGTATTTATTTTGACAAGGCAGACTTTCCTTGTAAACAAATGCAAACAAATAAATACATATGTGATTATAAAATATAAAAACCTAATATATAAAAAAAGAAAAAAAAAACAATACTGAATATTCTATGGTGCATATATGGATTTATGCCTTAATGTAAATTACTTTACAGAGCATTTTTTTTTGCTGCTCATGGAATCATACGTGCTGTGATAGATGTATGACTAGAAATATATACTAACAGTTTGAATGCAACATTTATTTTTGGCCAGATAAATGATTTTTTTTAATGTGCAGCCTGCAAATCCTGAGCCCACATCCCACATTTATCAGGGATTTAGAAATATGTCTTTTAAAGTTAGTAGCACCATTCTCATTACTAATAAAACTTTATTTATGTGTATATTTACATATGTATTTATGGAGTCTTTTTTGAAATATCTCTGCTGGTATTTATAATGATTAGTGTAACTTCGGGCTGGGCCATGAAGCAACTGCTATTCCTCTTCCTCAACAACTGACTCAAATAGATGTTAACACAATTCAATATTTCTTTCACTGTATGACTAGTCTCCTGTCATTGTGCTCTATAGTATCGGTACTAGTGTAGGAATGCAAGTATCAGATGTAGGTGTAGATCTTATAATTTTCAGTGCATGTTTGCATGTGTGCATGTGCTGCACTATGTGGAGGAATATATGTTTAAATATGCTAATGTCTAACTATAGAAAATTACATACCACATGGTTCACTGCTATCTAGAAGTCAAAGTATATACCATATGGAGGCTGCTAACACATCTACGGTGCCCTTGTTGTTTACTGATCTTCCTGATTGACATGTAAATGCCATATGGTATCAGAAGTGAAGAAAGCTATTTATGCATATAAAGAAAGTATTTACTTTCTAGATTTTAAGTACTGAGAAGGACTGAACTATGATTTGTAATTAGGAAATGCTGGAACTGCAACGTCTTGCGCTACAAGGTAACTTAAGAGAAAACCAAACTGTTGGGATCCAGAAATTCAAATTTTCCTTACTACAATTAGAATAATTGATAGGCTTGAATGGTATAGAGTTCTTCACTGATGTATAATACTGGGGAAGAAGCCATTAAGTATTTAATGCTTTTACCATTCAAAAACATGAGAAAGATAAAACTAAAGTGATTAGAGAACACCAAAACGTATTGTTTGCTTAGAAGTAACTTGACATTTATTGAACACTGTTTTTCTCAAGGGCACACATTCCAACCATGTCCATAAAAGCTTGTATTGCTGATTAAACAATCAAACCAAAGAGTGGTAATTTGGTGAGGTTCCTGCTTCATTAATAACAGATAAAACATTTAGTGCAATAATAAATGATCAGTCAAGGGGCATGCTTTAAAAACAGAAGGTTGTGGGTATATGCAGGGTGACTAAAATTACAAACACAGAATTACAAAAATTATATCAGGCAAATGAAACATATACGATAACAGGTTAGGTAATTAAAAGGAGAAAAAAGAAACATTGTAAACATTTGTTGCAACAGTAATGGAAATGAGGAAAAAGTACCACATGCTGTGCATGAAACCTAGTGGTTCCGAACTTCAATCCTGCTATACTATTTGGGATTATATGCTTAATCAGAAGTATCCTGAGTTCAGTGAGTTTTTAGAAGCATTGGTAGGAACAATCTTTTTTAAACATGAGTAAAAGGAAGGACTAGTGTGTTTTCAAAAGAATTTGTTAGTCATCTAAGAGAAGTATGAACTGGGTTATGAGTTATGTAACAGAACTACGACATGGCTTGTTTGCTTTTACTAATAACAGGAAAAAAGTTGATGCAGTAAAACCTGAAATGCATCACAAATGGTGAAACAAAAGTGCAGGTCAGACTATTGGCAAGAGAAATATGAATGATTAAAAAGACAGATGCACATTCTAGGCTGAACATTGGTACAGAGTGCAATATTTAGTCTGGTAATATTTTACAGTACTGGGAGTAAAAGGCACAGACAACAAAGGCATGTGTATAGTGTTAACAGATTCAAGGAACCACGTACATTTATTGTCAAAAGCTACTGACATATAATTAAAAAAATAAGAAGTACAAGACCATGCTTCAAATTGTTGAAATTCAAAGAATTTCATTCAGTTAATATTTTATATTGTTTGCCCTGTGAGAAACCAGGAATGCATAAATTTGCAGTGCAACAGCAAAGAGAAAATATGTTCTTATATATTAAGAAATAGGCAAATAGGCACAGAAAAATCATAGATATTCTACAACTCTATAAAATGATATCCTTTCATGACTATGATGATTTCATTTTAAACTTGCAAAGTTTGCCAGGAGAATAGTGCATAGAAACAAATCCTGATGCTATACCAAATGATACATGCTTTAAGAAAAGTATTAGTAGTACTCCAAAATGGAAATGGTCATGGATTGCAGTGAATGGAAAGCTTAGGTGCATAAGGAAAGGGAATGGAATGTTTGTTTATGTAAGAAAATATTCACATCTGTATTCATCTCCATAATTTGAACAAACTGAATACAATTAGGATTAACTTTTTTTCTAAAAATGGAGAAATGGTTACAACAGTGCCAGATAAGTCCATGTTGGTGCTAGAGGTACATCAGAGAATGTAACAGATAATTCAAGATAAAGATAGTGCACATTTAATGACCAGTTACAAAGATAGAAAAGAATTAGGCTTCCATTTGGTGTTTCATTTTCGAAGATCCCCAAAGACCAGTTTAATGGATCAATAAAGGCTTTTACAGTATAGTAAACAAAACTTATAATCAGTATATTAGTGTGAGTCAGATACAAAAAGAACATCTGAATAGAACAATATAGCTGTTGAATGCAGTGCATTCAATTTCATGATTTTCAATTTTATAAGACAATGTAAAATAATTATTTACATTTGTATGTTATGTTCATAGAGAAGAGAAAAAATGGTATAAAAGCAAGGAAGAAATCAACCTTTCCTCTTATCCCAGTCCGATGACCGAAAATCAAAGTATGGAATCTACAATAAACCAAGGTATGATGTTGCAAGATGCTAACACCAAAAACATGCAGTCTTTTAGCTGCAATATGCTGTGACTTGATTACAAGTCACAAAATAAACAGTTGTGCCCCCATGTTTTACAATTAGTAGAAGTGTGACATTATATTCGGGGTATATACCTTTAAATACATTACAGGAATTGAGTCAGAGAAAAAGTCTCATAAAGGCATGTGACACATCTACACTGTCTGTGTTGTCTAGTGGGGGATCTGATGGATATCAAATTACTACACACACTACTTGCTGTCTCGGGTTATGTGTGGTGGTGCAGCCGTAGCATTGTTGCCTCACAGCAAGAGGTTCTCCCGTTCAATTCTCGGCTGGAGCACCTTCTGTGTGGAGTCTGCATGTCCTCCCTGTGGTCGAGTGGCGTTCGAAAGACATGCGTGAATGGGCGTGCATTTGTTGAAGTTTGGGCATCGGGCTGGCACCTCAGAACCATAAAACTATACTGCCAATTATTAGCGGACCGAAATTCTGCTGTGATGACCCCCTAACCGGGAAAAGCCGAAAGAAGAACAACAACTACTTGCTGTCTCGATGTCACTGTATAAGCTGACCCATTGGTCTGAAGATGAAAAGCTTCAATTGAAAGAAAGGTATTTAACTGTATTTATTTTACTCATAGTTTTACTACATTTTATCATACTTCATTTTCTGTGCAGTAATATAGAAAAAATGCAAAGAGATAGCTGCCCTCAGCGTTAAGGTAGAAGACTGATTTTTCTTCATTGTTATTTGTGAAAAATGAAAAATAAAAATACTTAAACACTGCAATATTAATCATCAGTAATAAACAGTCCAGAACTACAGATGCAAATTCCTGTTCTATGAAAGTGCCGAAGAAACACATTCAAATAGGCTTAGTCACCAGAATAACTCTTAATTTATGATCAGCACTTTTATCCACTGACTGGACTTCATCAGATCAACTTTTCAGGTGCTTATCATAAATTAAAGCCTAGTTACTCTGGTGATTAAGCTTGTTTGAGTTTGTTTCTTCAGCACCTTCAAAGAGGAGGAATTTAGATCTGAAGTTTTGGACTGTTTATTACTGTTGCTTTATAGTGTAACATTGAAGTGTTATTTTTCATTTCTCACAAACAACAATGTAGTGAAGTCAGTCCTATTCCTTTACACTGGGGACAGCTGTCTTCTCACATATCTGCTGTGTTTTTTGTACGCATTCATCCTGTGACTCACATTTGGTGTACACAGGCTTCTTGGATGTGAGGCGGATTTATCAAAGCCATTGGTGACCTTTTTCACTTAATACAGAAAATATGCAAACTTGATCACACCTAAACTTTATAATGCTGCATTTAGTTAACAATTTTGGACTATGCCATGAGTTGCAATAGTCTTTTACTAGAGTTAGCTTTATTTTTATTTCACTTCACACTTCCACCCAAGAGATCATAAACATAAATACGCAAAGTATACAAACAATACATTCATAATAAGCAAAGGCATGGATTTTTGTTTTAAGGATGCTTACAAAATTAATCTTCAAAAATCAGAGAATGCTGTTATGCACCTCATTTGCTCTTCTTACAGAATACTTGTAGCCATTATCTGCAAATGTAGTGTATCTGGAACTTTCTGATATAACCTGTGTATTTTGAGCTTATTTATACTTTTTATACTTACATCATTATATTGCAATACACAATTTCAGTTATTATATATATATATATATATATATATATATATATGTGTGTGTGTGTGTGTATATATATATATTTTTGTAATTGTTTGTTTACGTCTTTGAACTGTATTGTCCCACTGGGAAGTTCCACTTTCAGTGGAGTCCCACAGAAACACTGCACTGCCATACTGTAAACGTGACACTGTTCACATTAGTACAAAGTGTCCATTTTTAAAATCTGACTATATGAACCAATGACAAGCATTTAAGATTCAGCTGCACACTTAAATGCACCTGATACAACTTGCAGAATGCTGATCATAGCATATGCTTGTTTTATGTCTTCCTTCAAATCTGAGTTTGTTCATCTTTTCCTGAGCAATAAAACAGTTGTGTCAGAACTATTTATTACATTATAGTCCTATTCCAAATTACCTGAAGTATTCTACCTTAATATTAAACTTTTTATCACAGTGCCTTCAATAGGTTTTCTTGCGTGATGTGTAAGCCTACCTTATTCTGAAGCCTTAGACAGTAACAGAGGTTTTATATTTCCGTATGCTATATACTGCATGTTACACTGCGGTTTGTAACTTCTTTGAATCTTGCTAGTGCAAACATTTATGGTAAACTATATATTTGCCATAAACCCAATTCCTATGGATTTAGTTAAACTGAATTCTGATGTTACTTTGACGAAATTTAATTTTTAAACCTGGGCATCTATCTCCGCCAACAAAAGTTCATAGTATGTGATCATTTAAAGGTCTGTAACATACTGTTCAAATAGCAGTAATTATCATATGTCACACAATTTTGTATGAACATTCTGTCTTTGGATTGAATTAAACATGAAACAGGTGTGTTAAGCTAATATGCGTAACTGAATGTTTCAAACCAATCTATTTTGTGAGTAAGCTGGATTTTTTGCCTTCTATACAAACATAACTTCTGGATTCAGAAACATTTGATATGATGGCAACTGGTGAATAATTTTCATATACAGGGTACGTATCTTTGGCTGTATATAGATGAAAGCATATTGTGTCACATGATTACATTTCCTATTGATCACCTTCCAATAAGCTTCAACAGCCAAGCAGTGACCAAATTGTTTGAGATGTAGCTGATATTTGGAAGATATTAAAGAAATTGTTTCATATTATCAGTTGCTATGCCACACTTACCTCATCATGATAAAGAGATTTATACCTGGAAATATAGAACAATGAAAGTCAATATATTTGTTGTTATGTTTACCATTGGCACATATTACCTTTAAGAAGATGTTTTTAATCTTTAAGAAGCTTTTAATACCTATCTACTTCCAGGTACCATGCAAATGGCACACACGAGTGATAAAGTACCGCATGATTTCAGCCCAGAATATTGACACGTTTTTGTATATGTACTTCAAGAAATTAATGTATAAATTCACTTGACATGCCTTTCTCTAGACCCCACTCTTTTATTCTCTGCCACACTCTTTCTCTGTCTTTATCTAAAGCACCTCTCCTTTCTCTTGTTCTTCTCTGTCTGTACACACACACACACACACACACACACACACACACACACACACACACACACACACACACACACACACAATGCACTCAACAAAAAGATAAGTAAACTGATAGGTTGGCAAAGAAAGAGATAAGTACATACAGTGCCAAGTTCATGTCCACCCACCTCTCATCTTTTTCTCTTTCTGTCTCAGTCTCTGTCTTTACATAACAAACTCAACAAGAAATTACCACAATCTGCTCACTTCTAACTATGATGCCTGATTTTAATGCCAGTTACGTCAAATCAGAGAAGCACTAGAGAACCACTTTTCACTTATAAAACAAGTTTAAGCAAGATTTCAGCTACCTAGTACACATTTTAAACATGTTTTAGCATTGTGAAATCATATAAGATGAATATATCTAAACTACCACTGATATATACATCCATTGCTGCACCTTGGTGTAGTGTTTCTTTATAAACAATTAAATATGTTATTACATAAAATGTAAGCAAGAAAAAATTAATTGCTTTAAAATTTACTTTTACTATACTACCTTACTGAATATTTTTAGAAGATATATCTGTGTAAGAGTATTGAACATTGAGTTATTTAAGTGTTAAAAAATAATGCTATAATGGTAGAATTACTATATATGCAGGTATGTCAGGAAAGGCAAGACAGAAAAACAGACAAACAAATGCAACTTTGGCTGTACTGCCTTATTTGCCTCTAGATACTTTACCTGCAAAATGTTTCCATAGAAACAAGGTATTTTCTCAGCTGTATAATACAGAAGGGCCATCAGTGTTAAGCAAACTGATATTAGTTTTAAGAAATAACTTTTTTATTTGGCAATATATTCTTACAAAGTCTATAGTACATAAGTTAATAACATTCAATCTACCTCCTTCATTATTCACTGACATCCCCCTCCAATGTTTTATACCCAGACTGCAAGTCATATCTGCTTATTTATAAACTGAGGTTCCTGACAAAATCAGTAGTAAAATAATGATTCATTTGCTGCAACCAGGTCTTTCTGTAACAGTTGGCATTTACTCAGATGATTCTTCCATGCAGAGGAAACCTATTTTTTTTGGCAGAACTAATAAGGATTGGTACAGGCTTAGAAAAATCTAATTACTGTAAAATTAATCAGCACCATAGAAAATTGTGTTTAGCAGTTCCACTTACATCTCTGAGTTCGACGTTTCCCTTTGTACATAGTCATTCTAAATGCTCCCACCAGACTTGCAAATAGCAGACTTGGATACTAAGAAAGCACAGCTGAGATCTTGCTTCTTTACTCTGCAGAAAGACACTTGCAAAATGATGAAGGTAACCGGCAGACTTGGTGTAGTAGTGAGGGAAATACCATTCACATAAAAATAGGGGGGGACTATATTCCATGCTGTAAGCGTTTCTCACTAAATTAAACCTTTGGAGAACATAGCATTTTCCTTTTCCAGTACTGGTTTGTATTTTTCATTGTCTAAATGCAAAATAAACAGTGGAAATAGCATAGGTGTTCGCAATGCCTGATAAGGCATGTAGACTCATGGAATACAAAAATGATCAGTTCTACAGGTCATTCATTGTTTTGCTTATGTGAATAACACACTAAAAATAATTTTCATAAAAAAGTCTTCAAAACTGCAGAATGCAAGAGCTATAAAGCAATGTCTTTATTCATCAGATTTCTTTAAATATGTAAAGGGAAAGTACAAGATTCACATGCACACTTGTTTTCACTTTTTCTTTTGACATAAAAATATAGCTGTTTTATGGAATACAACTAGTTTTCAGGCCGGAATATTTTTCCCTATCAGTGTGTCTGGATTTGTTAGATAAAAACATTATAGATCATCATAGCAAAATTCTTAAAATAATTTAAAAATGAAATAAAATAATAATTCAACCAAACTCTTCACACAGTACAACAAAGTATGCTATTTCTGTTTCCACTTGCTTGGAAATCAATGAAAAGATTTTGTACAAATAATCAATTTTTATTACTTTAATAAGAGGTGATCAAAATTCATTGACCATACTTGAAGCTAAGCAGTCCCCACAGCAGATCAGCATGCATTTACTTAATTTCTACTAACTGTAAAAATTAGCTGTTTTTCCTAGTTTTATTATGGAGAAAATTATATATATATATATATATATATATATATATATGTGTGTGTGTGTGTGTGTGTGTGTGTGTGTGTGTGTGTCTATATGCATATATTTAGCTATATGTCTACATGTTTATATGTACACGATGACAGTCTTCTTATGTATATATGGGTATCATAGCTCTCAACTGTCCACACTTTCACAGAATATCCAGATATTTGACTCATGTTTTTGTCTGTTTTTCATAAAATTGCAGTTTTCTGGCAAATCACTGAGGACTGAAGTCAGAATATAATTGCAGAGATTTGATTTTCAAAACGTGTTACTCTATTAACGTTCTAAGTTTGTAAGAGCAATATTTACAAAGTGTCCCTAATTTTGGGCATTTGTTTCCCCATTATTGTGGCTTTGTCCAGATTTCTTGTGCTAAGAGGTTGAGAGGTATGATGGGTATGCTGCAAAATGCTACTAATAGTTTTCCTGCAAAGAAAGAAAAAAATGTGTGTACACCTGCATGTAAGTATGCTGGTCTGCATAAGCGTGTATGTGTGCGTGTTTGTTTTTGTGTGTGGGTGTGTGTGTGTGTGTGTGTGTTATATGCATGTACATATATATGTGTGTGTGTGTGTGTGTGTGTGTGTGTGTGTGTGTGTGTGTGTGTGTGTGTGTGTGTATACATGTGTGCACAGTCATACATGTGTTGGAAGGGTATGTATGTGTTTACATGTGTGTGTGTGTGTGTGTGTGTGTGTGTGCATGTGTGTGTGTGTGTGTGTGTGTGTGTGTGTGTGTGTGTGTGTGTGTGTGTGTATGCACTTAGATGCATGTCTGCATGTTTGTATGTACACAATGACACAGTCTTCCTTTATATGGGTATGCTGCAAAATGCTACTAATAGTTTTTCTGCAAAGAAAAAGAAATGTGTGTACACCTGCATATAAATATTTGAGCCTGCATAAGTGTGTGTGTGTGTGTGTGTGTGTGTGTGTGTGTGTGTATACATGTGTGCACAGTCATACATGTGTTGGAAGGGTATGTATGTGTTTACATGTGTGTGTGTGTGTGTGTGTGTGTGTGTGTGTGTGTGTGTGTGTGTGTGTGTGTGTGTGTGTGGGTGTGTGTGGGTGTGTGTGTGTGCATATACACATGCCAGTGTGTGCATGCCAGAGCATATTAAACTGATCTTATCTTCTTGGATACAGCATCCCACTGCTGCCTTCCCCATACTTTCCTTTCTCCTATCTCATCTACACTTGCAATACTCAATAGCACTGCAATCTTCAAGACTGATGTGAATAAAGCCTTGACTGCAACAAAGTACTAGGTAGCAGTCTGGGAACATGAGTAGTGGGTGTGGGAGTGATCAGCTGTCACTGGTTCACTTATCCCAGAAAGAGGGATGAACTCTAGACAATTGATATGCTGTGCATGCAAGTAGATAGGTGCAGCACATGCAGTATGTAGGTAAGGACCTTGTCTGGTTCTGGAAAACTGCATTTGCGTAGTACCTCTCATTGGATATGGCTCCAAGCATATACATAAGGTATAGCAGTACTTTGCTTTGCAGTCCTGCATGTTAATAATCAGGGGTATTATTATAAGTATACCAAAAAAGTCTGAATGAAACACAGATGACAACCCACTATAAATCAAATATTGTACCCTATCTCCAATGCCTGGGCAAAAGTACGTGCTGTTGAAAAGGAAGACACCCACCATGATGGGTGATATGATGCGTGGAAAATGAATAGGGCTGCAGAGAGTATGAGGCCAGACATGTCCTGAAAATATCAGGAGGTCGTAAGAATTATTAAAATGGTTTAATAAATGACCAAACAGCTTGTCAGTGTTTCCAGCCATACTTTTCAACTTTTCAGCTGTCAATATTATCACAAAATGTGCAAAGTTTTACCTCATATTTTTCCTCTGTTCCTTATAAAATGTGTGATTTTCTGGCAGGTGATGGAAGACTGTGGTAACTATATAACAACAGGCATTTGGGTTACAGATTTCAGATTTTTAGGAAGATGCATACTAATGCAAATTCTGTCATTCTTGCAACTTTTTTCTGTTCATAAAAGCAATATTTAAAATCTGTCCCTGGTTCTGGGCCTTTGTCCCCCATTAGTTTTGACTTTGTTCAGACTTCTTGCGGTGAGAGGTTTAGAGGTATATTTTTCATCACACCCCTCCTCATCTTCCCAGTGACCCACAGTGTTAGACATCTAAGCATACTTGCTTAGTAGGAGACCCAAACAATCTCTGCAACAGTAAAGACAAGTGAATAAGGATAAGGCTGGCATAACATCAAACAAAATCTTTTGCTTTGTTTTCCAAATTTCACTCCAAACCCTACCATTCAGGGAAAATTGATAAATAAAAAAAGAAAATAAAAAAGAGAGAGAAAATCATATGATAGTTTCTTCTTGGTAGAGACAACCTTGGCTTACTTAACTACATTAAACCAAATGGCACACAATCAAATGTTCCAGCTGGCAGTGCTTTATGAACTGCTGACTTTGCAGAGTAGGAAGGACATTCATCCTGCTCTTAAATCCATTCAGCTTATAGTCTTTGATTTTTTTGTGACAATGTTTGTACTAAATTAATCTAAGAGGCTTTTAGTGGGAGATTCATATTTATTGAAATAATGTGGCAGGGCTAGCCACCCAATGGTGTAAACCTTGGCTCTGGATTATTGTCACTGTTGAAGTGACACCCTACTCTATGTGCAAAAATGGGATGGATGGAGGGATGGATGGATGGATGGATGGATGGATGGATGGATGGATGGATGGATGGATTCATATTTATTAAAATGTTAAATGTTTTCACTTTGATACCATGCAGAAAAACACCACTCAGTTGTCCTTATTTTAGAAAATAGGTTCCTATTTTCAATCCAGATTTACCCTTGTACATAATTTTTGTATTTCTGGATATATATATCCCTATTTTCTAGCTTTATTTACCCTTTCATGAAATTTAATGAATTTTCCTCATCACTTGTGATTGTAGAATTTGCCTAGGATACAAGTCACAGTGCATGACAAACACAGTACTGCCAACAATAGTTTAAAAAAAGAGCACACACATCTTTCACCACTCCTTTCCTGAAATAAAAATAAACTACTTTGTTTGATAGAATTTTGTAATAATGTTAATTGAGGTATTCAGAGTTTGTACTATGTCTTTGATAATGTGCTTATGTTTTTTATTTTGTCACTTTCCATTTTTAAATATATTTCTGTGTGGTATCCTACATTCCTACTAGAATCAGTAGAGTTATGGGTAATTTGGTATTGAAATCTTGGGCTAATTAGATGTCCAGATGTTTGGCTGGATCTCCCTGCTTTTCAAGGACCTTCGTATTTATTTTCTGTGTTTGCAGGTAGAGAGGCATGTGCAGAGAGATTAAACCATTTCTCATTTAGAGAACCTTATATTTTATGGGCCTGATTTAAAAAAAAAGTACTCTCTGTGCAAGTGTTACTTACACTGAGAGCAATTTATTTGAAATCTGGCCCAATGTATATGTCAAGTAATTTCATAATGGACTTTCATACTTATGAGTAACAGATCATTCATCTGTCATTTCTCTTTCTTACCAGTAGAATCTCATATAGCTTGCTATATTACAGTTAGCAGTTTCTTTTTTTATTTGGTTTTAAAACAATAAATAAACAAATCAATTATAAAACAAATAACTATTTGCATAAGTCCACATCTGATCAACACAGTAAAGTTATACATATCAACAATTAATATTTTTCAAGCAAGTCTTTAAGTTTAAGCCAAAATTTATATGAATGTAAAATATTTGAAGTTCTCATCTTTATAGTATGCAATTCACTACTGCAAACAATTTTTGCCATGCTAATAAATTCAACACTAGAGGGGGTAAGTTTACATTTCCAATTTCTAGCAATTATCTGGTTATAGCAAGAATAAACTAAAGAAGAGGCACTTCAATTTTTTGGAATTATCTCAGGAATTGGAGCATTAAATAAAACTAAAGATTTAGAAATATTACATCTATCTGAGCATGGAGCTTGAATGATGTTATTAATTTCTTTCCAAAAAAGGGGAGATGACATCACATTCATGCACCATATGCATCCAATCAGCTATTATTTCAGAATCACATCTCCAGCATTTAATTCTATTTGATTTATACATAATTGTAATTTTGTTGAGTGACAAGAGCTCTGTGTAACAATTTCTCAGTGAACTTTTTCCAATATAAAGAAGATATAATTTTTATCTGTAGATTTTCATAGGTTCATAGGTTGGTACTAGGCTATCAGCCCTAGGGCCTATACAAGCCTAGCCATAACAATTCCCTGGCTATTTTTTTCCCACACTATTTACTTCCCTGGACCCCTGTCTAACAGGGCGACTGACGTGATCCCCGGGGTGAATTTCCTTTCTCCCATCGAATCGTCAAGTTTCCTTTCTCCCATCCAATCGTCAATATCATTTTCTTGTATTCTTCAGAAAAGTTCATTATTAATTTTTGAGAAGTAGTTCCAATAGGCATTGTCAAAATATATGAAATCAAATTTAAGAATTTTATAAATATGTGATACATATGATTTATTTTTCATTGCATTATTATTGATATTTATTAAGAATTCCAATAATTTGGGAGACGTTTTCTTATCTAGGTTAAATATCTTATTATCCTCTGTATTTACAAAGTCTCTAAATGTTTGTAAAATTAAGCAATTCTCAGAATCTTGATTGTATTTGGACCTTAAATGTTCAACAGTACATATATTAGTACCATTTAAGAATTGATCCCAGTAAATTAAACTACTTGGTTGTTTCAATACTAGCATTTTGTTGAAGTTGTGAGTTTCCAAGCAGTCATTTGTATATACAAATGGAAACATAGAAAATATTAAGTCTTTAATGCAATGGTTAGACTATGTGAATTTTACAAGAGGAAATAATGCTATTTAAAAAGGAATTTGAGAGAGGGTGTAATTTCATTAAATGAAAATATTTTAATAACCAGATAAAACTATTGGGGACTATTTAAAACCATTAGGGACTATTTGTTTATGACTTGTTGTGATATATTTATTATTTACTAATAATATTTCTTGATGTATTTGTTTCCATTCTGAATCATAAGATGAATTTATCCATAATGCTATAACTTTTACAATTGTTGCAGTAGCATATGATTGAATATTAGAGACTCCTATTCCACCATTATCCCAATCTTTTCTGTGCCAGTCAAACAAAACTCTTGGTTTATTATGATGTAAAAAAAATAAAAATAAATAAATAAGTAGAATATTATTTATCTTCTTCATCATTCTTTGGTGGAGATAGTACCAAAGATTGTAAGACAAACAATATTTTAAGGAGAATTACCATCTTAATAAGCAATAATCATTTTCCATGCTAAAGAAAAACTTGTTCCAGTTTGTGACTAAACTTAAAATTGTATCAACAACCTGTTGAAAGTTTGTATCATTCCTTTACTAATAGACATATTAGACATTTGCTTGCTTCTCCAATTGAAGTTAAAACTTGTTTTTATTTTTTATTAATTAATATTGTACTTGTTTTATTATAATTAAATCTTAAGTTCAAGATTTCTTCAAACTGACTCATAGAATCAATTATATGTTTTAATGACTTCTTTATATTTCCTTTTCTTATAAAAATATCATCAGCAAAAATTTGAATCTTTAGTTCAAAATCTTCTTTTATTTTGATACCATCAGTTTTCTTATTGGATCTAATACTATTAGCAAATGGTTCTATAGCTAATGTACAGGTGATAATAGACAGCCTTGTTTTTTGCCTTTTTATAATTTAAAGGAATTAGAAATAAACCTATTTAACATATGTACATTAGCTCAGGTGAGAAATTATATACCTTAAGTGTTTAAACAGGTACACACAATTAACTGAGTCAAAAGCCTTATCTAAAGTGAGAATAATGATATAAAGTTTTTTTTTTATTTTATTTGCATAGTTTATTACTGTATGTATTCTTATTATATTATCCTGTACTTGTCAATTTTAAATAAACCCAGTTTGATCATTGATAATTAGTTTAGGTAGAAGTAAATTAATTCTGTGAGCTAAAATGGACATAAACATCTTATGGTCCACATTTAAAACTGAAATGGGTCTGCATGATGAGCACTTTGTAGGATCTTTATCTTCTTTTAAAATAGGTGAAATAATGGAATAGTTCCATGATATGAGACTTCAGCAGCTGTTTTTATTTCTCTGTAGACCTTATCTAACATGTTAACTGCCTCATCCAGTAGTATTTTATAAAGTTCTGGTATAAGACCATCTAAGCCTGGTGTCTTATTATTTTTTTAACATTTTTATTTGATATTTTATTTCTGTTAAAGTGAATGGTCTATCATTTTTTGATATTTATAAACTTGCTATTTTATTATTTATATTTTACCTTAGAAAAGTTTCAACTATATGATCATTATCTAGGTTATTTGTATTATTATTTATATCTTCATAACATATTTTAAAGCTCTCAAAAATATCTGTAATATATTTTCTTCTTTCTTTTTTTATTATCTATATGGTTTATAAGTTCTTTGATATGATTTTTGTTATTCATTTTCTTTGCTCTAAGAGGCTTAAAGGGTTTAGTTTACTGAACATGTCTGAAGTTTCAGTTTTTCCAGGTTTATTGAAACTTCATGATTTAGAATTTCAACAGAGGTTTAGTAACAGACCAATTTGTCCAGGGACATCATCAGAGTTGGGTTAGATAAATATATTAATAGTAACTAAGAGGGTAGGGGAAGGACTAAATGGGAAGGACGGATGATTGGAAGTTAATAAGGTAAGGGTAGGGAGGGGCTTAAGGGGGCTTATGCAAGTGTAACTGGGTAAGGAATCACATTTTGGCATGAACTTGCTTAAGCAAGGTATGCCCATGATGACCTGTAGGTATTCAGGGAGGAAATGTAGGCCTCTGGATATTGGTTGGTGAGAGGTGGTCTGTTTATGTAAGCTTTTTTTTTTTTTGAGAAATTGGAGGGGTGTTTGTATTGGGCTTGGCTGTTTGGTTTTCCCTTGCAGGCCTGTTCCCCTCACCCCCAGTGGGCTACATGCTTGGTTTTGGATACGGTGCCACAAGAAGTTTATCATTGCACACTTCAGAGATAATGGAAGCTTGATAAAAAAAAATATATATCCACTCTGATCTTATCTATATGAGAGGAGAACAGGAGTAAATGAAACTGTATAAATTATTGCTGTGTGACTGTAATTGATGCTCTGGTCTTACATATTTTCTAACCAACTTTTTTCACTCCTGTTGCCCCTTAATTTCTGTTTAGTCCTATAAAGGAATGAAAGTCTGCATCAGTATACGAGGCTGTTTAAATTATCATTGTGTGACTTTAACCGCATGGTCTATCTTGCCTTTTCCTGTTTATGGTGCAGAGCATGAGGTGGGCATGTTTCCCCTGTCCCCTGTATGCTACATGTCTGTTTTAGCAACAGGTGTTGGGTTGGGGGCTGGGAGAGACTATCCATGGATTTACTTGTCCTTGGTTGGAGTTAAACTTATTTAGAAAGTTAATATGCTGTCTTCTGTGGGTAATTAATGTGGAGCATTGGTCCACTGTATTGGAGTAAATGAGTTTGGCATCTTCTTGGGTTGGTCTCATGGTGGTTTAGTGCTTTGTGGGCTATGTGAAGTTGATGTCATTTGTTACAGGTTGTGTTGGAAGGGATTAAACCCATGTGCAATTGCAGCGTGGGTCATTACAGGAATATTCAGTGAAGAAACCAGCTCGACCAATATTAAACCACTGATGTCTATAGGGGTACAGTCTAAAATACAGCTTAGCCATGACTGATCGTCTGCCTAATAGGTATATGCATATGTAGAGTATGCATAGCCTTCAAGAGTATGCAAAGTACATGATCATCACTGGGCTTCTCTCTTTTATATATGAAGTGTTTTTCCTGTATAATAGAAATTCTATAGCAATGTTATGTAGGAGTTTGTTGGAAGAAGTGGGACAGATGGTGTGAAAGGTATGCAACATGTGTGTGTGTGTGTGTGTGAGCCAGTCAGTGAATATGTGTTCTTCTTGGAGCATGTCAGGGGTATGTTCGATGTGTGATCAAATGAGGGGGATTCTGCAGATTTTTTTGTGTCAAAATAAATGCTTGTAAGTGTGAGGTGTGTGTGTGTTTGTGTGTGTGTGTGTGTGTGTGTGTGTATGCATGCATATGTGTGTTGTGTATAGGTGAGCAAAATTCTTCATTTAGTATTAAAGCAAATGGTGTGGAGTTAAGCCAGCTTCTTCATAGCATGATTGACAGTCTGGTGGTGCCAGTTCACTTTTGAAGTTCGGAAGTAGCATGATAGTAGTCCGTGGCAGGCTTTCCAGTCTAGGGAGACAGGT
>NC_056731.1:1683416475-1683543975 GCF_019279795.1 Protopterus annectens | reverse complement strand
TCCTCACTGATATTGGAGAGTGCTGCACACCCCCTACTGTAATGCCTTCCCTAGTAAGGTCAGACCACAAAATGATCTTCTTTGAAGTAAAAATAAAACCTGGTCCCCAGCTAAACCGGGAATATTCAGGAACTATTCTAAGGCTAAACTCCTGCTACTAAGTGAGAACCTGGCAAATTTTCAAGCCTCTATAAACCCTGACAACACTTCTGCCTATGCAGAACTGTTCACAGAAACCCTGTACAAGCATGTCAATAGCTCTACAGAGGCAGCTGTACCCACCAGGAAGAAGTACAGAATTAACTCAAAAAACAAAACACCCTGGTGGAATCAGAAAATAAACTGGATGTATGACAGGAGGAAGAAAATCGTGGCATAAAGTAGGAGGTGCAGCACCCAGCAGGGTAAAAGCATTCTCATTAAACTAAACAAACAACTCAGAGGACAAATAAAGTCTACCAAAGCCAAATCTGAGGTAAGTTTGGCCTCCCAGGCCAAGGACAACCACAAAACATTATTTAGCTATGTCCGCAACCTCAAAGGCAATACACAATTGTGTGCAGAACTCATTGTAAAAGGAGCCACCTATACAGAGCCAGAAGATATAGTAAACCTCCTGGCTGATAAATTCAGCTCCAACTTTATTTCTGTCTCCCCCTCAACCTTCCCTCAGGAAATATCATCAAGTACAACTCCCCCTGCTATCACTAGGGAACAGGTCCTTAATGCTCTCTCTAAGACCAAGAACACTGCATCAATGGGCCCAGACAATATCCCAGGATGCCTTCTAAATAGCATGAAACATGACCTATCAGGGCCTCTGGAATTAGTATTTTACTGTAGCCTCCAAACAGGCTTTGTGCCTCATGAATGGAGAAAGGCAACAATCATCCCTCTGCACAAAGGTGGGCCATCTACAGACTCTGGAAACTACAGACCCATAAATCTCACTAGTCTTATATGTAAAGCCATGGAAAGAATTATCATGGAGATGATAAACAATGATATAGTAAACCTCCAGACACTGGACCCAACCTAGTTTGGTTTCGTAAAGGGCAGATCATACCTACTCAGACTGGTGGACTTCTTTGAGAAGGTTACCAAAGCAATGGAAAAAATCATTCACACTACCTACCTTGACCTGGCCAAGGCATTTTACACAATACCCCACTCTGGCATTGTTGACAAACTCAAGACGTTAGGTACAAACCCATATGTCACCCAGTGGATAGCCAAATGGCTCACAGACAGGACCCAGGAAGTTATAATTGGGGAGTCCACCTCTACAAAGAGGCCAGTTACAAGTGGAGTCCCTCAGGGATCAGTCACTGGACAGCTTCTTTTTGACATTTACTTCTCAGAAGTCAAGGCCAATGTCAGGGTCTCTGGCTGACTAAATTTGCAGATTATTGCAAATTAGGAGCTGTCACTGAGTCTCACACTGACACAAATGTTCTCCAGGAGGGGCTGACACAGACAAACAACTGGTGTCATTGTCATGGACTAACACTAAATGCCAGAAATGCATAATAGTATCCTTTGGTAAGTCATCCATCCCTGGTAAGTATCATATTGACAACACACCCCCTTAGAGTTGACCCAGTAGTCAGGAACTTAGGGACACATGTAGATAGTAATCTAGCCTTTGATCATCACATGTCTACACTGGTGAGGAAATCATTCTATGTTGCACAACTTATAAACAAAGGTATGGGATCTAAGTCCAAGGAAGTCATTGTTCCACTGCATTTGGCATTCAACAGACCTATCATTGAGTACAATGCCCCCTTTGGTATGTACCTAACCAGGCATATCCAACAGCTCCTATGGGAGCAGACAATATCCCTGGCTGTGTTTTACATGAACTACAGAGAGAACTGGCACTGCACCTATGTGCCCTGTTCAATCACAGCCTCACCTCAGGCTTTGTCCCTACCAAATGGCACAGTGGTATAGTCATCCCTCTCCACAAAGAAGGAGCAACTACAGACCCTGGGAACTATCGCTCCATTAACCTGACAAGTCTGATATGCAAAGCTTTGGAACACATCATCATGGACCTAATAAACAAGGATATAGGGAATCTCCAAACTCTGGATCCCACATAGTTAGGTTTTGTGAAGGGTAGATCATGCCTGTTCAACTTGGTTGACTTCTTTGAGTCAGTCACCAGAGCTGTGGATGAAGGAAAGGTGGTTCATACAGCCTACCTTAATCTGGCCAAGGACTTTGATACCTTTCCCCACCTAGGAATCATAGAAAAACTCACTAAGCTAGGCATCAACCCCTATAACACAAGGTGGGCTGCAAACTGGCTCACAGATAGAACCCACAGTGTGAAAGTAGCTGACTCCAAGTCAGACTGCTGACCATCCATGAGTGGAGTCCCACAGGGATCAGTCCTGGGTCCTGTTCTGTTTGGTATATACTTCTATGAAGTCCAGTCAAACACAAAGGGACTCTGGCTGACAAAGTTTGCAGACAATTGGGAGCCATTATTAACTCCCCAAGTGTTCTTGACATCCTACAGAAAGGCCTCATGGTCTGGTGTCAGAACCATGGCCTTAAGCTCAATGCCAAAAAAATGTGTCATCATCCCCTTTGGGAAAAACCCAGTTCCCATGAACTACCACATCGATAGTAGTCCACTGAACACAGATTGCATTACAAGACATCTGGGAAAATAGGTTGACAGCAACATCTCTTTTGACCACCACACTGCCACTGTGGTCAGAAAGTCCTTCTATGTGGCACATCTCATTACTAAGGGTTTTGCATCCAGGAAGAAAGAGGTCATTGTCTACCTCTACTCTTCCCTCATTAGGCCAATCATCGAGTACAATACCCCATTTGGCATCTACCTCACTAGACATCTGCAGCAACTGGAGAGGCCACAAAAGTACCTCACAAAGAGGATTCTAGCCCTTAAACACTTGTCCTATAGGGACAGACTCAAAAAACTCCAACTATTCTCTGTCTCATATCACCTGCTTAGAAGCGATCTCTGCTTGACTTACAAAGCCATGTCTGACCCAGCTCTGTTAGAAATGCTACATCTAAAGAAATCCAAAGTCCTCCACACCACAAGCTCCAGAGACCTCAACCTCATTACCGCAATCAACAGAAGGAGGGACAGGTTCATAACCCTGAGACTGCCCATGCTATGGAATAGACTTCCCATACATGTCAAGCAGAGCACCTCACTGGCCCTCTTCAAGAGAAATCTTGATGAGTGGATGGGAAATAAGAAATTCACCACAGGGATTACTCTAGTGACTCTGCTCGATAGAGGCACTGGAAACTAAGTTCAGGTGGCACGATGCCAGGGTAATCCTATGGGCTAGGCTTGTAAAGGCTCTAGGGCCATTAGCCTAGAACATCTTTGAACCTATGAACTGGAATGTCCACAGAGGATCCTCACTAAAAAAATACAGGGCATAAGTAATATGTCCTATGCAGACTGCCTCATGACTCTATCCCTGTATTCTGTCTCCTACAGGCTTTTGAGGGGAGATCTATGCCTAGCATACAGGACATTGTCAGACTGCACTCTGATGGGCATCCTGCATATCCACAATACAAACAGTACCAGAACTACACATTCTAAAGACTTAAACCTTGCCTGTGATATAAATAGGACCTGCTGAAGAGATTGGTATGTATCCCAGAGACTACCCCAACTATGGAATAGGCTCTCCATCCGTGTGAAGCAGAGTTCCTCCCTAATCTAGTTTAAATGCAACTTGGACAATTGGATGGAAAACTGGAAATTCATCCCTGGTTTGGCACCTATGTCTCTGATGCAAACAGATAACCTGTAAATGGTTTATCTCCCAGGCCCATGCTTACACTTATCAAGGGTATCAGAACTCGTCAGAGATTTGGGATGCATGGCTAAGCTTAAAAAAGTCCTTGTGGTCATTAGCCTATTAAACACCTATGAACCTATGTTTCAGTTGTAATTAATAAATATTATCTAATAAATTTATGTTTATTAAAGTTTAATAAAGGTCATCAAATGTCATTCGGTGTGATGTGTTTATTGAAGGGGAACAGGACATATGAGGTTTGGTTACAAACCAATTTGTCCTGGGACATCTTCAAAGTGGGGTTAGATAAATATATTAGTAGGAGTTAAGAGGGTAGGGGGGGAGGAAAGGGTTAAATGGGAAGGAGTGATGATTGGGAGGAAATGAGGTAAGGGTAGGGAGGGGCTTAAGGGGGCTCATGCAAGTGTAACTGCGTAAGGAATCACATTTTGGCATGAACTTGCTCCCACCCTTCCTCTCTCTTTTTGGTCGAATAGTGGGTATTGTGGTTATTTTATCAGACCAGGCAAGGTGGAGAAGAGGGACAGGTGTACCCTCTTTCCTTTCCCCTCTGGTTTTGGATGTTCATTTTTATGAGTTGGGAAATGAAAGTGAGTATTTGGAGGTGGCTTGATAAGTAAGCAAGAGGAGGTAAGGACGCTGCTTATTTGGTTGGATTTGTAATAAATAGTAAATGAACTGAGAGGGGGGATGCTCATTCATAAAGTAAGCGAGTGGAGGTATGGACACTACTTACTGGGTCAGGATGAACAAGGTCACGCTGTCCTGATTAACATTACCTGGATGTTGATGCTGGAATTCAATCAGCTATACAATGTTTCAGTTGTAATTAATAAATATTGGCCAATAAAGTTATGTTTATGGAAGTTTAATACAGGTTGTCAAACGTCATTCAGTGTGATGTGTTTATTGAAGGGGACAATGACAACATATATTTTGTATTTAAGTTTTTAAGTTCAGACTAGCTGATAATGTCATTTTCTTTTAGATTTAACTTTAGGGTGTCTATTTTCTGGCCTGTAGTGTATTCAGTTCTTTGTTCCATTCTCTTGTTTTCGTAATACACCAGCTTGTGACTCTTCCATTTAAATAAGCCTTTAGTGAATACCACAAGACAATGTCAGTTACTTCACCATTCATGTTTATTTCTAGGAAATTTTTAGATCTCTTTAACATACCAATCCTTGAATCCTTTTATTTAGATAATGTATGCTGGTAATCTCCTGCGATGTATCAAATTGCCATTTTTTAAATAATATCAAAGATTATAGCATTGTGGTCTGATAATGGACATGAAACTATTTAACCTTTTCTGATATGTGATAACAGATTGAGCCAAATATTTCAACAATTTGTGTTTGTGTTTCATATCTATATGAGTAATGGGCAAATTGAAGTGAGTTTATTTTCCTTAGCTCATATATATTCTTTAAATTCATTAGATTTAAAAAAAATGTTAAGTTTTTGGCTGAAGATGTGATTTTCAGCTTTCTTTCTGGAGTAGAATCTTTGTCTGATAAAATACAATAAAAATCACAAGCCACTCTGACTTCACCTTTCATGTAATAGGCTACAGTGTCTAAATAATTGTTTTGCTTGTTTAGCTCCAACCCCTGGAATCCAATAAGAGTTCACCAATGTATATAGTTTTCTGTTCCACTCAGTTATGACAATATTTAACATACCATTTTTATCAATATAGATGTTTTACTTTACATATTAATGGTGAGTTCTTCCATAAAATGAGGGTGCCCCTTCTTTTAGCTTGAAAGCCAGAGCTTGCTAAAACCAAATAATTCTTTAATTTTATTAAGTAAATGTGTTTCCTGTAGAAATACCATTTGAGCATTGTGTAATTGCAAGTATTTGAAAAGACTCCCCTGCTTTACAGAATTATTCAGTCCATTACTATTAACAGATATGCATTTAAAATCAGGCATGTATATAAGAGGGAAAACACAGCTATAATAAAATCATACTTATGTACACAACATATTATATACTTTATATATAACAATAAGAAACTATAGCTATGGACAGAACTTTTTAAACTTTTGGTACAAATAAAACATTACCTAATTTAATTACCCTCATTCTACTTTGGAATAATGTAATCCTAGTTTGTTGAAAAAGACAAACTAGCTCTCAAACTCTCCATTAGACTAACAATGCTTAGCTCATGCTTCTGATTCATATTAATGTGTCTCATATTTTTAATATGCACCATCTTAGAAAAGCCCATCAGTGCGCTATTATGAATAAGAAAGGCTAAACGGATGTTCAGAATCTTTATTATAAGCTGACTAAACTGAATATCTCTAGAATCATTTTATTTTGTAGCTCACATTATCTTCTGTTCTACTATAGGGAGGAAGTCAGTTGTGATTTTCAAATTTATTAATTTATAGGCCATATGACTTTCTATTTTTTCTGTTTTACTTACTATGTGTAAAAGGTATTCATAGGATCACAAGCTCATAAACTTGTATCAGGTTAATTGACCTTATGGTCATTCCAAGTATAGAGAATTACCTCATGTGAAAATACAACCCTGTACCTTGTGCTTAAAAGGTAAACACCTTAACCACTATGCCAGCCTCTCATCTCTGCATATACTTAACTATATACATATTTACTTATTCTGATCACTTTCGCTTTTTGTTTGTATACTATCCTCAGGATTAATGAAGCTTGTGCCAGGTGCAGGTGTAGCGTTGGTGTTCTCTGTATGCTAATTACGCCAGTTGCAGCAGTGTAGCATGCAAATGAAGGTATTTAGCGAGTGGTGCAGGTGTAGTGTAAGCATGCAGAAATGTAAACCGTAAAAAACGGTTTACATTTTTGAAAACATAAAATCGGAGCCATGACAGCTGGCCAAACACATGTATTATATCATTAATATATGCCAATGGCTAAATATATAACCATTGGCATAAAAAAATGTACAAAATACAAAAAGAACGTTTAATTTAATTTTTTGCACTATCGTGAAGTTTAAGCGCAGAGCAGCGGCGTGCAAACTGGATCGCAAGAAACATGTATTTATTTTTATTTATTTATTTATTTGTTTGCAGTTTGTTTACCAGGGTGGTCCATTGGGCCTTGAGGAGCCCATTTTCAATGGAGTCCTGGGGAGAAAAGCTCCAAAGATACAACTAGTTATAATAACAGTATTACAAAATATACAACTAGTTATAATAACAGTATTACAAAATGCAAAAATAATTCTAAGTTACGCAGAGTACTAAGAAGACATAACTGTGAATCTACTAGATGAGGTTATGAGAATTTAGAAAATAAAATGGCAGAGTAGATAAAGTATAAAGTAATTTTGGGCTAATTGCAACACTGAGTGGGTCATCTATTTGGTGACCTGTAACTGTTCTGCATTTTATGTTGGACAGACATCTAGGGCTTTTCGCCTTAGAATTTGTGAACATTTGAGTGACATCAAAAACAAACGTAATAGCAATGCACTCTATAAACACAGTTTAAAACATGCATCAGCTTCTTTTAAATTTGTCATTATTGATTGTATTAAGGGGAAATGCAAAGACAAACAATATTGGCATGAAATACTTAGCTCCAAGGAAAGAAAATGGATTGTAAAACTTGGAGCTTTGTTCTCACCTGGTCTCAATGACCAATTTTGAATGCAGGTCTCTGATTGGTTTCTATGTTTGGTTTATCCTATATATACTATTGTACTGTTGCTTTGACTTCTTATTGCTTGTATTTCACTGAAGAAGGCTCTGAGGAGCCGAAACCGGTTTGATGTCTTTGTGATTGTTTTTTCAAACATCTCAGACATAGGGGGATTTGTTCTCCCTATGTGATTAAACTATTTGGTTTATTTGTGGCATTTGCCAACACTTGCTGGCTTTTTTCGTTTTTTTGTATTTATTGGTTTGGCCGTGCAAGGGTTCCACGGGCATCTGTTTCGTGTTTGGACTGTTTTTCTCAGTTGCTGGGAACCATTGTTGGCTGTTGTGCCGGCCATCAATGTTTATTTTTATTCAGACATAATTGAGACTTGGGCAATCTTTTGTCATTGCAACATATCAATAGATTTTGTTTTTCATTTTTTATGCTGCATTTCAAGAACACCAGCATATCGGAGGAGTTAATTTTGCCTGCTTACTGTTTTGAATGGCATATGGTTACGTTTGATGTATGCACGTAACCACACTTCCTGTTTGATTCATTTGCGTGCATTACCAGCGCCTTGGAGGATCCTTTCGCATCCTAGCCAGCTTTGGATTCCATTGGTGTTCGTCTTTTTAGCGAACTCAACATACATTTCTTTCGTATGGGTTATGCTTCGGCAATAGAGACATTTTTTGGACTGTGGGACATTTTTTGTATGTTTTTTGATATACACACACGGTACGTTTAGGCGAGCTTGTTGCTCACCTTATTTTGATCATTAAATTGTGCACAGTTATTGCCTAGGTTAAATTTGGTATGGTTACGACAGTTTAGGTACGCAGCCATCCCTCTGATTCATGCTGCTAATTTTTTTGTGATAAGGTTTTTTCCTTCAAAGCTGATTCGGAATTGTTTGTTGTCCGTTATTCTAAGCGGACTTAATATACACGTATTTGATATCATACAGATGTTCTAAACAGTTACATTTTCCATATTTTTGGGTCATTTTTTATATGAGTGTCAATATATTATGTTCATTCATTGGTGTGTATCGCCAGCTTTTTGGATGATTCCTTTTTATTTAAGCCAGTTCTGGATTTATCATGTGTTATTTTCCTAAGTGGATTTAACACATTTGTATTTCACATGGTTTTGTCTTCATTTATAGAGACACCATTTGGACTGTTGGACATCTATTACATCTTGGTTGATACATATATTGGGTATGTTTAAGCGAGCTTGTTGCTCTACCTCTTCTGATTATTTATTTGTTCATTGTCATTGTTCAGGTTCATGTGGTATGGTTTCAATATAGTTTATGTACGTAGCCATACTTTTTTAGATCCAATTACCAATATTGCTAGTTTTTGTCATGTCGGCTTCTTTCAACGCTTGTTTGGGATTGCTTGGCGCCCATGTTTCAAGCGGACTTAATATACATGCATTCTGCATGGTTTAGATGATTTAATATATTCATCAGCATCTTTAGGTTAATTGGTTGTTTATGCATATATTTTTGTGCATTTACTATTGTGAATTTTTTCATATGTATGTTTGTATTTTTATGCACATGATTCCCTTCATACATGATATGGGGTCGATATATATAAATTCTCATCTATATTGTAGTATTGCTTAATTCTTTGTTAATGTGGTCAGCATTTTTATGCTTTCCTGAATGATTTTGGGGTGTGTTTTGATTTTTTGAATTATATACACATGTTCCAGTGTTTAAATCATTTTCAATGTAGATGTTATTTAGTGAATTCATGTTATGGGCATATGTTTTTTTTGTTGTTCTTTGTTCTATTACCAGTGGATCATCATTTTATCATAGTGATGCTCTAGAGAGGATGTCTGTTACTTCTATTTGTATAACCATCATAAAATGTTGATTTGAACAATTTTTTGGTACCCTATTTTTTCTGGGTACATATTTCATTTCAATCTTTGACCACAATTTATATCAGTGGTATTTTTATAGTCTTTACATACTTTTGTTGTTCTGTTTTTACTATATAGTCCCTTTATCTGGGCAATGTGAATTGTTTTGGATTGCTAACACCATTTGAGGATAAATACTACGTTTGTCCAGGTTGTCACATTGTGGTCCATTCTAGACAACAGGTGTTATCATGAACCTTTATTATTATTATTATTATTTTTATTTTTTTGAGCCATGATATTCTGGATCCAACCTCACCAGTTTAGTTATGTATCAGAGGTGTGTTGTGGAACATTGATACTGCTGATTATTATGGACACATTATATTGGTGATGTTTTCTCAGCAATAACTTTATTGCAATAGGTTGTTTATGGCAAATATATTAATACATTTTTCAGGGGTGCCATATACTTTGCTGATTGGTGGTGTTGCGCAGTTGGTTTCGGAGCACATCACCATATCACATATTGCATTTTTGGACCTACTTACACCAATACACAGTGGGACGACTTTAATGGTGTTTTCTGGTCGTCCAGGCTGTTTTCATTGTATTGGTTATAACAATTGATAATTCTTCCATAAGACTTATACACAGTACCAAGTTTGATTATAGATTTTTCATTTATGGGTATTAAGGTGTATAATGGTCTTACTTTGGATGATTGAATTTTTGCTAAGGTAATATCTTGATTGTGCAGGCCTGACAAGATATTACACACCGCTTTCCGTGTTCTTTTGCATATCAATGTTTCATTGATAAGATTTTTTCTCATTGATTGTTACATTTTTTATCAAATTATATAGCTCATCTGGTTTGGTTGGATCTGGTCTTGTGGTTCAAAACATGGCATTGTCACCTATAATACAAGGTTTATCATCTGATGTGGATGACTTATCTGTGTTTGGTTTAGACAGACATGGATCATCATCAACCTCTGAGGTGACTGGGTCTGATTTGGACGCACAATGTGATGTATTTTTTACCAGATTGAGCAAAAGTATGAAGACAGTTAGGACTAATGTATGGCATTTACGTCTCTTTAAAGCATACCAGCAGAAACACATCACTCCACGGGGCCTCAGGGTTAAGGTACAACCACTAGTCTCTAATATTGATGATCAATTAATTCAGGATTGGGGCCAAATCCAACAGTTGGCCTCTTCCAAATTTGTGGATGCTCTGGCTAATTTCTATGAACGTAAGGTGGAGACAGGGGTTAAAGATTTGGAAATTGTTTGTTTGGATGCAAAAAAGTTTGAAAGTTGTGATTCTTTCATGACACAAGTGAAAAAACTTACCATGGATTTGTCCAAAATGGAAACCATCCTAAAGGATAGGAAACTCAAAAAATTCCTCAGGGATGTAGGTGACTACGAGAGGGGTAAACCCTTTGATACATCTAAAAATGTCTCTTTTATATTACCCAGAGAGGACAATAAAAGGTCTATTTTAAAGAAAAATGTTGGTTTTTCTAGTGGTACATCTGGTGAGGATACTTCCTCTAACACAGAAGGTGAACCTGATGAATACTCTAGAGATGGGTTACCTAAGGCCAAAAGGGACAACTTATTACACCCTCCCAATTTAGATACAGACGAGGGGGGCGGAAGCATAAGAAAAGACACATCGAAACAGAGTCTGGAGGCACTTTTGAAAATAATGACAGAACATTAACGCCCAATTTCAATGTCCATAACATTTCTTCTGTTGAATTAACCAATGCACAACTTCAACTTTTGAATAAAGGGCTTAATTTTGTCCCTGGGTTTTTTGTTTCTGAACAATCTTTGGCTCAGGATGTGGTTAATTTTTGTCGTATATTAAATTTGAAAATGTTTTTTGACAACAATACTTGTGATACATCTCATGATTTCAAGTTTAAGAAATCTACATTTAACCCGCCCATGACACATTTAGTGGGGGTGTTCCAAAAAAATGTCCTGCAGGACATACATTGTCATCTTAGGGATTTCCTATCTCTTATAACAATTTGTCTATTGATGAAATAAATAGTCTGGATGAGCTTGTGAATAATAAAGATCTAGTTATTATTCAAGCTGATAAAGGTGGTGTGGTGGTGGTATTGGATAAGGTCGCTTATGATCAGGAAGCCATGAGGCAATTGGGTGATATAGAATATTATAGACGGATGCCTTTGGATCCCTCATCCCATTTTCAGCGCCTAAAAATCAGATTTTTAGAAAGGACACGTTTAGCAATTCATATTTGCAGTACAGCAGTTGTCATCCTTACCATTTGAAGAAAAATATAGTTAAAGGACAGTGTATCAGGGCGGCCCGCATGACCTCGGATTATTCGGACATGGTACGACAAATGAAATTCATAGGTACTATGTTTAAAGACAGAGGATATCCTAGTAAAATGGTGGATGATGTGGTTATGTATGTTTCAAATGAATGGGGGAAGACATATAAACCCCTATTAGGGCATGGAACATTGAATGAAATACACACTGACTCTGCTCATACAAGTAAAGAATTTAATAGGGCTTTTGTTGTACCCTACAATACACATACATCTGCAGTTAAAAATTTTATTTTCCAGAATTGGAGTATGTTAAAAAGTGACTCTGTGATATATGAGCATGTAGGTAAACACCCTAAATTTGTAAATAAGTTTGGACAGAATTTGAAAAACAAATTATATACAAGAGTTACACATAATCAGCATAAAAGGACAGGAACTGTAAAATGTGGGAGATGTAATTATTGTTTTGCTATTCTGGAAGAACCTACCATACAAGTTAAAAATCAGAGTAAGAATAGGATTTATTTCATGAAAGGAAATTGTCAAACCAAGAATGTCATTTATTTCGCTTTATGTGATAACTGTCCAGCATTTTATGTAGGAAAAACTGGTCGGTATTTGAAAAATAAGATATACGACCATTTGTATGTTATTAGAAAGGGTGATGTCAATAATGCTTTATATAGACATGTTAGGGATAGTCCAGGATGCCAAACCTTCAGATTTGCTATACTAGATGTATTATATCTTAATCCTAGGGGTGGAAACTTGAAGGTATTATTAAGTGAGAGAGAGGTAAAGTGGCAAATAACTTTAAATGCCACAGTAAAGCCTGGCATTAATGACAGCATATCTATCAAGCCCATCCTCGAAACTAGGATATGTGTTTGATAGGGATGGGAATTGTTCTATTCCAGTTTTTTGTTAATAATAGGTATACATATTAATTTTAATGGTGCAAAATATGTATTCATTTGTATATTTTCAATAATGTTTACTATAACAATACAATTTCCATGTTATTTATAAAAGATTTGGTTCATGTACTGGAGGGTCTTTTTCAAGTTTTTAATTCTTTAATGTTTTAACTTTTAATGTTTTTAAGGTGTTTTCATTGTGCTGTGCATGTATATATTTTTTCAAACCAGTTCCCTTTTCTGAGGAAGTGATGACATAGGAAATGGGCTGGGATTAAATATGTGTATCTCATTGGTGTTGTTATGTACTTATTACTATTTAAATGGTGTTATTTTATTTAATTGCAGTTCTGATGAAGTCTAGTTGTACTAGATGAAAGCGCTAAACCTTCATTAAAAGTGTGGAATTTATTCACGTCTCCAGCATCTTTGTGATTCCGCTAGTAGCCTTTTGGATTCATTTCGTTTTAGTACAAATGAATAATTAACACCTAGGAACCTACAGTGGGCCATTGACAACAGCTAACAAGGCTGCAAGCAGCTACCTGTAGAACAGGAAAGGGGATGGGGCTGTACTGCAAAGAAAACAGTAAAGTGTCACAACAGAACAAAGCAGATTTGCATTATATCTGCTACGAGACACATTTTGCAATACATGACTGGGTAGGGAAAGTACAAAACAAGAAAGACAGCAAGTGAAGGCATGCCGATAATGGGAGCGGATCCTGGTATAAAAGTCATTTAAAGGCAATAGATTAATCAAGGCAGGCAAGCATATCTCTACACTAAAGGCCCCACACTTGCAGTACTCACTGTAAAACCCATAATTAAGATACCCTGCAGCTTGAATTGCTCATGCACATCCAATGACATCAGCAGCATACATAGCACAATAGTATAAAGTGTGAAAGCACCTCACACATACTTGTGTATTCCCATACACTCTGCACCATTGGTGTACACAGACGGGGATCTTTTAATATGTACATGTTAGGGGCTGCCATAGCTTTGATCCATCAGCATGTGTTGGAGACTGAAGGTGGTGTGGAGATAATGCTCACAACCACCCTAGGCACCAGAAGAGGAGAAGAATGTTCAGACCCAGGGTAACCCACCAGGGGCTACATGATCTGGAGATAGTAGAGTGTTACAGGGTGGACAGGGACACCCTACAGCAACTTGTGGAACTGTGCCGTCCACATCTAAGAGCCAGAACAAACAGAGGGGAACCCATTCCAGTGGATACGAAGGTATGTGTAAGCCTGAGAATACTAGCTACTGGTACCTTTCAAAGGCCAACTGGGGATATCACGGGGATCTCACAGACATCAACATCCAGGGTACTTCACCAGTACCTGGATGTCATGTTACCACATGCCAATGAGCACATATACTTCCCACAAATGCAGGAGGAGTGGCCAGCAATGTGCGTCTCTTCCACCATGTAGCAGAATACCCGGAGGTACTGAGTTCAATAGACTGCACGCACATACACATAAAGTCACCACCCAGTGAGCAGGGTAGGCGCTACATAAACCACAAGGGATACCCATCCATCAACTGCCAGGTCATGTGCAATGCCCAGGGCATTATCATGGATGTGTGTGCTGGCAGCCCTGGAAGCTATCACGACTCCCACATCTGGCATGCCTCACAGCTGTATCAGGTATTTGCTGGGGGGGGGCATCCCATATGGCCACCTGGTGGGGGATGCTGGCTATGCACTGGAACTGTGGATGATGACTCCCATCAGAAATGCGCATACACCCATGCAAGAACGCCATAATGAGGTACATGCACAAACCACAATCATCATAGCGCATGTGTTTGGGATGCTTAAATCACGGTTCCATTGCTTGGACATATCTGGTGGAGCCTTGCAGTACTCTCCAGGCATGTGTGCCCACATCTTCATAGTATGTGCCATGCTACACAATATGATCCTGCAGAAACAGCTGCAGCAGGGACAGAATGGTGAAGGCCCTCACAGCCCACCACCATTGCCAAGGGCCCGACAGGCACAGAGGTATGCAGACCACGAACACCCTGAGCCAGCCCCAGTAGGCAGACGGAGGCGTGCCCAGTATGCCCATGCCTTGGCAAGGAGGGAACGTATAGCACACACACTGACAGTGAAGGCACCAAGGGACTGACACCTTTCACCACCTGCACACACAGTAAAAATGGATGGCACACACATAAGAATACCTGTAAATTGTCATGTATAGGCAGTCTACTGTGTGCATCCAACATAGGCAGTCTTCAACTATTGCACACACAACTGCTATTGGCACAAGGTAAGTCAACACCTGAACAGTAAATTATGCTATCAGCATGTACTGATACTGTATGTATAGATTCATAGGTTCATAGGTAGGTACTTGGCTAACTGACTGAGGGCATTCATAAGCCTAGCCAAAATGTGTCAGCTTTTTCCACCCCATCGATTAATTAATTGTCCTGCTGTGGAGCAGAGATAATGGCAGGATCCCTGGGGTCTATCTACCGTTCCCCATCCACTCTTCAAGGTTTCTCATGAGGTGTGTTAGTGAGGGGCTCTGTATAATGTAATTAGGGATGTAGTTTCAAAGCATGGTGAGTTTCTGTGACAGAAATCTGTCCCTCCAGCATCTTCAAGTTATTGTTGTGGCAAGGTTTAGCTCACTACAGCGTGTGGCTCACTGTGACATGGATTCCCATAGGTGGAGCATATGCATTAAGCCTGAGTTGGTCATGGCTTTGTTGGCCAGCAGAGATCATCTCTCTGTAAACGAGATGCCACTGAGTAAATCCGGAGTTTATTCAGTCTGGCTGCATAGGACATATGTTTGAGGCCAGTAATCCTCTTGGAGAGGTATGTTTGTGGACCTTCCAGCTGTCAGAAGTGTGTTCTGAGGTACATCCCAAATGGATTATTATACTCTATGATGGGACTGATGAGTGATGAGCAAAGGGGTACTATAACCTCAGTATGTCTAGATGCAAACCCTTTAGTAATCGGATGGCCTACATAGAAGAATGTCCTAACTACTTTGGAGATATGATTTCAAAGGAGAGATAACTATCTACCTTAGTTCCCAGATACCCTATTAGCTCATCTGTATTAAAGTTGCTGCCACTTACGTGTTAATATGTGGGTGTTTAGTATTTCAAAATGGAATGACCATTCAGTTTGTGGCACTTAGCTGTAGTCCATGACATTGACACCCTGTGTCAGTCTCTGTGAGGCCACTTGAAGGATGTCTGTGTCAGCTGGATTGTCAATTATGGCTCCCAGTTTCAGTCATTGCCAAACATGGTCTGCCATAGTCCACCTGTGTTTGTCTGTACCTCTGAGAAGTATATGACAAACAGTAGGGGTCCCAGGACTGAATCCTGTGGGACACCAGTTGTGACTGGTTAAGAGTTGGACCTGGAGGCTGCTAGTCTTACCATGTGGGTTCTGTGTGTAAGCCTGTTGGCAACCCATCCTGTGATGTATGGGTTTATGTACAGGCTGGTGAGGTTATCAATAATACTTGAGTGGGAAATGGTGTCAAAAGCCTTGGTGAGGTCCAGGTAGTAAGTGTGAACCATGTCTCCCCTCATCTAATGTCTTGGTGACTGTCTGTAAGATGTCAAACTGGTTCAGTAGGCATGATCTGCACTCAACCAAGCTGACCTGAGTTGAGTCAAGTGTTTGGAGGTTGCCAATGTCATTGTCAATAAGTGCCATGAGGATGCGCTGCATAGCTTTGCAGACCAGGCTAGTCAGGTTTATGGGGTGGTAGTTACCATGGTCAGTTGTGTTTCCACCTTGGTGGAGTGGAATAACCATTTCTATGCACGATTGTATGAGCATGTAGCCTGTGTAGAGGCTGAGGTTAAAAAGCTTAATTAAGTGGGGGGTTAGTTTGTCCTGTAGTGTTTGCAAGATGCACTCTGGGACAACATCTGCCTCCATTGACATTGTGTTTTTCCATCTGTGAGGGCCATTTCCACCTGTGTGTCACTGATGTCTGGGATACTGCACTTTCCGGGTATTGTTGTGGGCTCTTTAGGGGGTGAAGTTTGCACTGAATGTATCTGCAAGGATGTTGACAATATCAGTAGGGTCAGTATATTTTGTGGTATATTGCACTGGCACAGTGCATATCTGTGTGTTACCACTTAGATCCTTGACATAGCCAAAGAAGGCTTTGTGGTTATGTTTTGAATCCCTGCCTATTTTCCTGTTGATGTTAGCCTTGGATGATTTCATGAGGGACCTCTGTTTCTTACTAATACTGGTCACAGATGTCTGCCCTTCTTGCGTGTTGCTGTTTTTCTGGACTACTGTCCTACTTCTGTTGTATAGCCTGTTTATTGCAGGGGTCCACCAAACTGGTGTCCTTGTCTTGGAGGAGCAGGTCTTGATTTACCAGTGATGGCATGATACATACATCCCTGTAGGTGCTTATAGAGTGCATTTGTAAATCTTTCTATATCTTGAGCAGTGTTTTCCCTTAGCGTGGGGGCTGTGAAACCACCTACCTCTGTCTTTAGTAGTGTGAATTTAGCTGTAGGAAAGGTATTCACTGTGGTTTCCTTGGGTGGGGGAGATGGTTGGGTGTGGAAATCATCAGTGAAAAGTCCATGGTCAGATCTAACCAGTGACCGGTTTATCTCTGCTGTGGTGCACCTGTCGCCCATGTTGGTAATTACCACTTCTAGTATGTTTCCACCTCTTGTTAGGGAGTTTACCATCTGACACAGGGCATATGCGATGATAAATTCCAGGAAGCACTGGGCCTGTAAGTGAGTACTCGAGTATTTTTCCCAGTTAATGGTAGGGTAGTTGACATCGACCAATAATAGGGTGTTTGGTAGGACTGACTTGTTTTCCACTGTCTCCAGGTAGGAGGAGTGGTGGTCCTGTGTCATCGAGGGTGATCTGTAGCAGGCCACAGTTTGCATTGCAGTTGTGGCTGATGTTAGTTGCACATGGATGATCTCAGAGGTATCATGCTGCCCCACTAACCTGGAGGTGTAGGCATCCCTGATGAATATGGATACACTCCCTCGATGTCTGTGTCAGTCCATGTTCTGTGGCCGAAATGTGTGGTATGGGTTGTAGTCTAGTAGTGCTGGTGTGCTCTCAGGAGCCTTAAAACATATCTCAGTTACTGCACAGATGTCGACGTTGTCCATATGGAGGGGTGCTGTGAATGTGTGCATGTTGTGATTACAACCCCTGGTGTTGAGTAGCATAACCCTCAATGATTCCGCTATTGTGCTGTTTACAGAGGTGGGAATCACCTTTGAGACTTGCCTAAAAAAGGCACCATGGGGGCGTCAATAGCCTTGGCCAGTATTTCAAAGCCTAAGGCATGACACATGCAATCCGATATGGTATTGTTGCATGCATGTTACCCATCTGTGCTTGTTTCTCATCTTTCCTGTAGGTAACCTACTGGTAAGCAATAGAAAGCCTTAAACTTATACAAGTCTTCTAGCTTCCAAGATAGGCTTTTGGAGTGATTAATTATCAGTGTTCTGTATGTTCTTGCTGTACTTAACTGTTTTCTGACTACATGGAGATTTCTCACTGTATATTGTGATCGGAAAGCTCTGTTTACTCACATATTATGTCTGTGATGGCCTGCACTTTAGAGGCTCACAGATAGGTAGTAGGCTATCTGCCCAAGGGCATTTAGAAGCATAGATACAGTGTGTTGGCTTTCTCCACACCATTGATGAAGTAACTGAGCCTATGTCAAGCATAGCCAATGAAGTGATTCCAGGCAGAGTTGCTGGAAGCTGTTAAGGACTGGGGTGACGGAGGGTGATAGGGGCGCTCAGTGATCTAAAGAAGGCATGCTAACATGAAACAACAGCATTCAATTTCCCCAACAGGTCTTGCAGCTATAAAATTGGAGGGGCTCCCCCACCCCCTGGCTGTATGGTTCTGGGACACATGATCCCAGGGTGTATATTCTGTTACCCATTCACACATCAAGGTTTTTCATGAAGTGTATCAGTGAGGGGCTATGCCTAATGTAGTTAGGAATTTAATTTATAGTCTCATTTCATTTGTTATGTTTTTTATTTCAAGAGTAAGTGAAGCTCAGTGGGTTTGGGCACCTCCGCCCTTTGCTTAGCCTAGCTTACACATAGAAATCATCTAAATAAGAAATAGGCAGAATCAACGTTAATGTCAATAGTGTAATAGCTACAGCATTTGCGTACTATCTGTGCATTCCTGGTTCAAATCCCAATAAAGTCAGAGATGTTTTTCATGCTAAAAAGTATACCTTAATCACAGCTTGCATATCTAGGTACTATTCTTCAGTACAATAAATGTAATAACAAATGTGAAACACCCATGAGTGTTGGAGGGTAAAGTTAACAGAGAATGTAATGTTATGTAAGCACATACTGAGATGTTACTTCACTGAAATGCATATATCCTGAGTAGTTAACAGATGTGGCCGTGTATGCATGCACAGGTTATAAGTTTTAAAGTTTGTTTAGCTGCTGCTTTAATGTCACACAAACACTTTTAAACATGCTTACGACTGCTTAAATGAGCCTTATTCTGGAGTAAAACACATTTTTAAAGCATCGCAGGTGTTGAACCCTGGACCACTCACACAATAGTCATGGGACTTACCACAAAGCCATCTGAGCTGAATACATGTTTCATGGTCTTTAGCCTACACCTTATACTATAGGTATTCCACAGTACTGACCACAAATGGGACAGCCACTTTGTGTACTGTAATTAGTGAATCAACATATACAAGTCTATATATGTATAACTGTTACAAATTAATACTAAAAATATATATATATCTATATATATATATATATATATATATATATATATATATATATATATATATATACATATATACAGTTACATCTATAGCCATATATATATATATATATATATATATATATATATATATATATATATATAAACATCTATGAACACACTTTGTGACACAGAAGCAATCAAAGGAATTGAAGTGTACAGAAAACACATGCAGCTCTGCTATTATAACTATTAATATTAACTTAATTCACCATAGAAGGGATGGTTGTTGTGTATGTGGAGATTGGGCTGCGGGGAGAATTGATGGGCAATGAAATTATGCATCAAGGAGAGCCTGGGTTGGATGTTCAATAAGTTAACTGGAGGGGTATACATGGAGTATGGGGACAATATAAAAAAGAAACAAAACATGAACCATTCTCATCCATAATACACCCTGTAAGGTCACATTGCAACACTTAATTCCACAAACATATGAACATTAACATGTATCATACATATGTACACCAACTGACTGTCACATTTGTTTTCAGTAGTGAGGAATGCCCGTAGTAAAATGTATATTCTAAGCACTATAACATTTGTACATATCTCAGATGCCTTAGTGGTACAGTCAGTGAGTGTGGTGTTCTTGGTCCCGGGTTCATGACCTGCAAGGGCTGTTAATTTATGTTGAGGGCCAGAATGAGGGTTGTTGAATGCAGGTTGATTAAAGCATTTTAAGCAGTTGTAAGCGATTTTGTGTGGGTTTGCGCAACGGAAAAGTGGTGCTTAAACACAGTTAAATGGATAAGCGCTTCACAGGTTTAACCTTTACTTAACGTCGCGCAGACCACGGGCAAACCCACTTACAACCACTTAAATGTGCATTAATCACACTTTCCCTACCCGTGCCTGTTCTGAGAGGTAAAATAATAACCACTTCTAGGATTAGAACCCACAACCATGTACACCATCCTCAGAGTAACCTACCACTAAGCTACCTGAGATGTACCTATGCCAGCTGTGTATTCAGACATGTTAAAATACAAAAAGGAGGATTGTGTGGAAATAAGACAAACCGCCATGTACCCAGTGAGAGAAAGAGAGAGATACATGTCGATATATAGAGATATACATATATATGTAGATGTATAGATCTATGGAGGTACATATATAATGCCTCTCAACCATATAGAATTCCTCGGTAGTTACCGGTTTTGAGGGCAAAATAATGGGGTGCCACGAATTCCCGAGTGGCCCCTTTAATTCCCGATTTTTCCCTGATTTTTTTTTTTTTTTTTTTTTTTTTTTTTTTTTACAAGTTTAAATCTGTGGCTGACGTCACCATGCATCAGTAGCCTACAGGGGGCATGCGTGAATGACATCTCAACTCCATTGGAATGGACGTTATTTTTTTAACTGTTTTGGGGGGAACTCAGGAAATATAGCAGCAGTACTTCTAGTGTAACAATTTAAATGTTTTCTACATGCTGCAGATAAGGATGAGAAATGGGCTCAGCATCAGCAGGTAAGAAAAAAAATTGTATGTAATGTATGCTTATGCTATCTGGTTCACTTGCTCAGCTTAAAATAGAAATGTGTATTCCGCTAACGGCAGAAATTAAACAGAGAGAGAGAGAGACCAGTGAGTCTTCGCAGTAGAGTAGTTTTTACAGAAATCTATTGTAAGCAGAAACGCTGTCACCGCTCCATTTACAGAAATGTGTATGCCTGCCTGTAGAAGTACTGCATTTACAGAAATGTGTGTGTACTGTGTAGATGTCCTGCCAGTCAGAGCTCTGAAGTGATGTTCACAGAACTATAAAGTTCAGAGCTGCCTTTATAGATTACAGAAGTGTGTGTAGAGCTGTGTTTACAGATTAGAAAAGTGTGTGTAGAGCTCCATTCACAGAAATGTAATCAGAGCTCCAGTTATAGATGTTAAAAGTTCCATTGCCGTTTGTTGTATTAGAGAAGTAAAGTAGGCATGAAGCAAAAGTGTGTGCGTTCCGTTGCCATTTGTTTTATTACAGAAGTAAAGCAAGTTCTGCTTAGTGCTTAAAGTGTGTGTTCTGTTGCTATTTGTTCTATTATAGAAACCGATGTAAGAAGTTCTGTTCCCATTTTCTGTATTAAAGAAACATTACTTGGCAGAAGTGTGTGTGAACCTCTGTTTAAAAACTGTTGCCCCTCAGTCAGAGCTCCATTCAGCAGAATTGCAAGTAGGATGTGTTTGAAGTTCCATAAGCGATAAGTATAGCAGATGTGTGAAGTTCCTTTGCTGTATAGCTCGTATTACAGAAACAAGCACTAAACCATTTAAGAAGTGTTGCTAGTCAGAACTGCAGGGGGGAGTGTGTGTGAGCTCTGTTCAGCAGAATTGCAAGGGGGAAGTGTGTACTTTGAGCTCCGTTCAGCAGAATTGCAAGGGGGAGTGTGTGCTGTCACCAGAATACTCTTTAGACAATAATTTAAATAGCAAGAAAGTCAACTTACTTGCCAAGGTATATATCGGTTTATACAAATCTCAGTGTTTGCGGCTAATGCCTTGTCCAGTATAGTAGCATAGAAAGGGTGTACCGAAGGTGGCAGCTGCCCTGGGTACAATCTGCTGATGCCATTCAGTTGGTAGTGCATTAATTTCTACACCTACATTTCCCAATGGCAGTACAGAAATAGTTTTCAATCAGGACTGAAGCAAATCAGTTGCTTCTATACTTCATGTACACACTCTTTAGGACCTTGACGATACCTGGTCACAGAAGAGAGGTTTTTTTTGCACTCGGCATAGAGTTGAGGGGTACTAGTTTGCTAGTTCAGGGATTGGCATTTGGCACTAGATGAAACGGCTATGGCTCTAGTCCATTGTATTAAACTGAACTGGCATTTCTCCACTTTAATTACTTTGATCTTGATTCCTGATGTTCAAAGTATTTGTGTTTGTCACTAGGGATGATTCTTAAATACTTCTCAAGTATGTTGCTTAGTGTGTTTCTATAATATATATGAAGTTAACTGACAGTCTTTACTGGTTTGTTGCAGAAATTTAAATATATACAAAAATGTTTAGTTAAGGAGGTGTAATTATCTTGCTTTGATAAGACTACATTACAACATTTAAATGCTAGCAAATTATATTTTCCTAACCCATTTCAATTGTCTTATAACATTAATTTGCATACATGCCAATAACCTGTGGGTCTCAGTTAATCTGCTTTCATTATTGAAAGTCATAAGCTTTACTGATCTAAGTATTGTAACTGTTTAATGTTTCTTGCAGCATATTATACAGTAATGTTTGTCATTAGAATAAGCATAACAAAAGAAAGCATATATTTATAATTTTTTTCTCCTTTTCTGTAGCTGGCATTTTCTTTTTAGGACCCAGTTGTGTGTGTGTGTGTGTGTGTGTGTGTGTGTGTGTGTGTGTATTCATTCTACAGTAGACTGTCTGTCTGTCATCCAAATCCAATCTAGAATTTTGCTGTGCCTTGTTCCTGTAACTCTTCATGAAACTTTCTTTCTAAGTCATGTGTCTACTGAGCATTAGAGGCTTAGATTAGGCTAACACCAAGATGGTATAGGAGTGTTTTAAATATGTATCTATACTTTTAGATGCATGTTTCTGCTGACAGTGTGAATAGGGGCATGGAAAAGTTCTTGATGTAGGGTGATAATCATTGTCTATATATGTCCTAGATCCAGCACAGTTATGTTGCCCTGGTAGGAGTCCATCATGTTTTTGTAGCAGAGGCATCTGGCTGATCTGTTTCAGACTTAATAACAAAATTCTATGAGCCAGGACTCTTATTAGCATTCTCAAGTAATGTTCCTTAAATAATAAATTTCCTTAAATAACATTAATAATAATGTTCCTTAAATAACAATTTGTGTATTCCAGTGTTTTCCATAAATACGAAATTGCATTATATCAGTCTCTCCAGATTTTTCTGCTATTTAGAGGTAGGAATAAAGGCTCCTTGTTTTGGTTCTGTATGAGTCCTCTCTTTTGCTTTCTATTGCAGTAGAGGGTTTAAACATATTTAGTTCTTAGATACATTGCTCTGTTACAGTACAACTTTCAGGATTGTTCAGAAAGACATTCATTATTAAAGAGAACTTTATCTGAAATTTAAATGTTGTTCTTGACTAATTTTTAAGAGTTTTTGCAAAGTGTCCTTCAGATTAAAACACAAGACATTTCATTCCTACCCGAAACTGAAAATAAGTGTGAGAAGCTGTGCAAGATGCCTATGGCTTACTCTACTGTCATTCTTTTTATAGTGTGAGTGTGGACACTGTGGAAGTAGACTTTTATGATGGAAATGTTCTGAATTGGGCAGTTTTCTCATTATTGGTTCATTCATGTATTTTGTTTCATTGCCTACAGTTTACTGGAAAAATGTTCAAACAAATGTAACATGAGCTCTAACAAGTGTGCCGCATTATACAAGGAATATAATTTAATAAAGTCAGGAAGGTGCATCAATGAAAACATGTATGTTTTTTTCTTTTGTGTGCAAGGGGCCAATGATTTGAAAACAGCCCATAGGTAATCTTTATCCACCACTGGCCTGATGCATTTTCTTCGAATGTGGTGTGGGTTTCAATGCTGTTTCAATGCATGTGAGTTTCAAAGGGCAGAGAAGTTTTAATGCCGAGTTTATTCTCATTGTGGGACAGTGTTGCTTTGTTTAGCAGATGTCTATTGGTGTTTGTGCATTGGGCTGTAAAATGTAAAAAATAAAATCCAAATAATCATTGTATTAGTAGAGCAGTATGCACACATTAGTGTTTATGGTAAATGGGGCGAAATAGCCAGGTAATGGGACATTGGAATGGCTGCAGGGGGACGCTGGTGCCATATTTTGGTTGTCTTTTCTTCAGTTTGCATTTGAAAGTTGGTATCCCACAATTCCACTGGAATGGGCGGGGTTACATAATTATGTATACACATTTTATGTTAATCAGTGTACAGATTTGTACCTATTTTTCATGGGCCTTGTCCAGATTTTTGCTGTTTCCAGGTTGAGAGGTATGACATATAAATGTATGCATTAATATATATTATATATCTATATCTATATCTCTATACATACATATATATATATATATATATATATATATATATATATATATATATATATATATATATATATATGCATCTGAAGTGTTCATATCTGACTATAACATGGACCATAGCAATCACATATTCTACCACCCCCAAACAATATGAACATAACATATGAAGAGTATATGGCAATACACTATTACAAATTTATTTTATGGACATGAGCCAAATAGGGTTAGTCTCCAGTACAACTACAATAACTGCAAATATCCATGACAAAAATACACAGACATCTTTCATGTAGCAAAACTTTATTACATTCCGATGTATTGCCAAAAGGATTCAAGGACTAACAATACCTGCCTGCTATACAGGAAGCATTTAACAGTGCCTTAATGAATCAGCCTGCAATTACCATAGTATTAGTCCAGTAAGGGATAGATGTTCACATAGGGAAAGAACCCACACACACATATAGAATGTGTATAAAAGCAGTTCCTGCACACCTGCATCTGCTATGTACACCCACCAACATCTCCCCCACACCCAAACTAATTACAGCAATACATACTGTCATACCATAACCAATTATTCACCCACTGTACAGCATCAGCTGAAACCTTAACATACCTGGACAGAGACACACTAACATGGCCCTGTGTGAAATAGTTGCTGTTATACAATGGAACAGCTGCTGATGTTACAGGGTTTGTTTGAATTAATCCTGTTTAAGAGGGTTGAAATGTAATTACACCAGGAAGTGTTACCAATTACTGATTATCAGCACAGTATGATACACATTTACACCAAACTAAAGATGTCTGGTGAGCACACTGTAAACCTCCTAACATTATATGCATAACCATACTGCCATGAGCTGGTCAAACATCCTGACTGAAACATATGCAGAAGTATTAGGTACAGACAAACCCTGCACAAGTAGCAATGTTCAGAAATATAACAGCAGTACTCACACCTAGACCAAATCTTCTAGGCATTACACACAATATATTTCTGTTTGTCTCCATACAGCTGTTGCAATATATTTCAAACAACACTTCCAGGCTGTCTTCCTCACAAGTAAGGAAAAAGGGACAACGCCCAAGTGGAGTACTCAATTATACTCCACCGTTGCCATGGTATTGGCTAAGGGAGTAGGTGCACAGCTGATGTGCATGTAATTAACTACTGTGGAACACCAATTGGTGATCAGGATCACACATGTTACTGATCGCTAACTATAAAAGGATGCCTTGTCACACTTTCAAACTATCTGGATCTACCTGCAGAATAGTACAAAATACCCAACAGAAGATTGAAACACAAACAAAAAACGATTAATATACCAATCAATAACACCTCCAATTACTAAGAAAGTATGTATAACATTTAGTATGTCTGTGTATGTAGTACCTGTTCTGAAATAATTACAATGTAATCAATGCATATAGTGGAAATAGCTATCTTGTAGCGATGTATTGTTGAGCAGTAGTAATGCTTGCAGTGTTCTATGTGTGTACTGCTGTAGGTCACAAGGCAAACTCCTCATACACCACAAGCGATGATATATATGGGCTTGGAATTCACCAATTCTTTTCCAGCCACTGTCAGTGACAGGGTTGGTCCACCAAGTATGTGCTATAGCAGGGGATAGTATATGTTGATATATTGTAACAGTAGACATATGTATGGGTGTATTAGTGAGATTAACATGTTAAAGGTGGACTTACTGTGCAAATATGATTTGCATTGTGGGATATTGTGCTAATAACTGTGTAATGTACAGTATTTTAGGCAGATCTGTATTCCATTTTACATAGCGTTTCTGTTATGTTATGCAAACATTAGTTATGTCTATTGGCGAGTACAATACTCAGTAACAGGATACATATGATTTGTATTCATCTGACAGTTTAGCAGCATGGTAGCAAAGAAAATTGGAAGAGACAGGTAACTATCCATGCACATAAGCCATGTAATATCCACCTCACTAGTATCATTTGCAAGCAATTACAGCTGTGCATGTGTACATGTTATGCAAATGTGTAGTGATCCTTGTTACAGGGCTGGCCTAAATGGCTATGTGCGCACCTACATAGAGTGGATATTGAGAGTAGAGACATACTGGTTGAACTTTGAGGTTTGTGTAGCCTAACCTCTCATTGCCAACCTAACAGCCGCTTGCAAATACTGTATGTAAGGTTGTGCACAGTACTGGTAATGAAACAGGTTGCATATCATCTGTAACACCAGTGTAACATCTGCAGTAGGAGTGTAAGATATAGGAGACTGCTGCCCATGTGTAATAGCTCCTTCATAGGTGATGGCTTACACTATCTGATTAAATCCTGATCATGTTGATAGTGGCAGCAGAGTCTATTGATACTTGACTCTGTTTGGGGAGAGGGTGTCCGTGCCCAACAGAGCTCATGGCTCTGGTGGATATGTGAGTATATACCCAGAAAGGATGCAGACCTGTTGACACTTGCATCATCTGTAATCAACTATCAGGATGTGATGTGCTCCTCAGAGAAGGATTGCTGCTAAAGGTAGCTACTATGTTTCTGTAAATGCCAGCATTGTCACATCCATAACACAAATATTTAGTTGTGAGCATCACTGTCTAAAACATCTTCATAAGCAATACAAACTAAATACAGTACTTGGTACTTGTAGTACTGAATGCTCATACAGGCATGTTCACTAGTCAGTTACTGTTGTTGACTAATGTCAGCTTTGTGTATGTGGCTATCATGGGGGAATGTAATCTCTATGCCATGTACACTGCCAAACCCACCTAACACCACACCCCACACATTGTCTGGGATGCAGCTACAGGGGTAAGCTGGAAGGCAGTCCAGTCTACAGCCGTGACTGGATTGGACAGTCTTGAGGTGTAGGTTAACACATGCATCTCATCACCACAACCAACATATACCCTTACCAGAACACAGTAAGGACACCCACACATACCACCAGAAATCACACACATTCACAGAGGCTTCTAAGTATCTGGCCAAGCAAGAGACCTCCCAAGCTGGAATAGACAGACAACAAAATACAAAACGTGTATGACATAGTTTGCATATTTGTGCCACAACTCAGAACGTGTGGCCAGAAACATGCCCAGCAGTACTCATTTGTGAATGCAAACTCTAGCACTATGTTACACACCAAGCTATATGAGGGCAAGCATACTGTCAGCTGCCTGTCTGCCATGATTAGCCACATACCCACACACTCAGACCACCTTTTGACCTATACAGATGGCTCTGGCATATTCCATGTTGGTGTGCAGGACCTGTGATGCAGTAGCCTAGACTGCATGGAAACACACATGTAGGAACTGTCAGGTCTTGTAGCCCATGCAGGTATGTCCCAAGGCCTGGGTAGCATTCTGTCATTGGCCAGAATGATACTGCAGTACAGGGACAAAATTATTGTATTCCACAATTGTCTAATGTACTGGTGTAATTCAAAGGGTATCCAGTATCTCTCTGCCTGAGATAACATGATTGACAGACCATGATGCTTTGCCAGACAGGGCCTGCACCTGTCACCCCTGGGAATCTGGATACTGGCTAGGGCTCATGCTTCCTCTATAGTGCCTTCATCATGCAAAGTTCCAGTGAATGTCCACTGCTGTAACAAGGACAGCCAAGCAATAAACTGCGGTCTTGCTACTCAATGATACATTTCAGAAACTCAGTATGGACTCACTTACGTCAATCCTTAACATGGAGAACATATCTGTGCAGTGAATGAGAAATGGCTCAATGCTCTGAAGAGCACCCCTGCATGACCATGTTATAACACATACCCCACCTCTTGGCTATTATCCTTTATTGGAACACACGGGCCACAGGTGTGTTCATATTCCTGAAGGATATGTACACCTCCATGCTAGTTGAACTTGCATAACTTCAGATGCAGTATGCTGAGCAACTATGTTTGCGCCAAAGTGTAATCAAAATTGCACCTTGTGACAGATAACCAACCATGCCTCAGAATTCCCAATATTGTGCTGCAATGGGGAATATTAGGTTTGAGACAGAAAACCATAATAATGGCTACTCTCAACTATCCCATTATGAACTGGGAAGACTCATGTACCAACACCTGTGCTCAATGCATGTTGGATTTCATCAACCCCAATGACCTGGATCGCCATAGTCACACAAACATGGCTAACAGTATGCTACCCATAGTCAGTCTCCAAAGCCAATGTTATGCTTCTTAAGAGTGAAGTGGTGACTGTCATGGCACCTATGCAGATTGACAATGCATGTGCAAATGCTGAATCCTACACAAATGCACTTTAAGCACCCACATAAGTGCAGTGATTGTGCCATTGAAACAGAACCAAGATTCAACAAAATACAAACAGGAAGGCAAACTGGTGGTACCCTGCCTTAAACTGTACCACATAAGGTAGTAACTGTTGCAAGAGTGAACACATATGAGTGGAGGTGATCCCTGGTCAGCCTCAGTAAGATGAAGATACACCATATAAAGCCACACAAAGCTATTGTGAAACTAATCAGCCGTGGCCAAACACAGAGCATTCTATAGCTGTGTCATGAATTGTAATGGCAACAACAAGACCTGCCATGCTTCACAGCACAATGGCATGAGAGGTACTGCACCTACAGAAATAGCACCTGTTCATCCAGATAGGGTCTTGGATAACCTAAACCCACACTCACCTCCCCCCAACCGGTACACATATTTATATATCCATGTACACTACAGAGCCCCTGCAATAACAACTATGCAGGTACAAGCTGCACTCTCTTAAGAGATACATACAACTTGCATGTGACCTGTCAACATCCCAGGGTGTCTCCTACACAAATGTCAGAACAATTTGCTCTCCACATACACATCATGTTCAATCATAGCTGCATGTCAGGCTGTGTACACATTGAATGTTGCACAGCAACAGTTATCACACCCCACAAAGGGGGAGACACCACTGATAATGGGAAATAGTGCATTACTACCCTGTTGAGTCTGGTCTGTTAGGCATTGAACCTTGATCAACTTATTTGATGTAGTCAGTACAGATGTAGATGACAGTAAGGTTGATTCACACAGTGTATCATGACCTTGCCGGGTCTTAGGACACCATCACTCATACTGTGTTCCAGCTACACTCGGTATACTAGATGTATATTCCTATGTCACAGGAGTGGTTGGCAACTGGACTGCTGGCAGAGCCAACACTACAGAAGGTGTCTGACTAATACACACACATCAAACCAGTGCCAGATACACTATTATAGGGTTCATTCCTGGTACTCCCCCACATTGTTATCTATATCACACAGACTAACACAGAAGGCATCTGCCTATTGAAGTTTGCAAATGACTATAAACTAGGAGCAAAAGTTGACTCAATGAGTGCTGCAGGCAACATACAGAAGGGCCTTTGTGGGTCAGATGTGTGGTGTGTGACGTATGGCCACAATCTGACAGCTAAGTATTGCATTGTCATCCCCTATGTTATAAACCCTGTACCCATGAACTACCACCTAGGCAACGGTCAACATAATGGAAACTGTGTGTGTATGGGATGCAGCTGGACAGTAGTCTTTCCTTTGATAGTTACTTCACCGCACCAGTCAGGTAGTCATAAGTGGCACCCCTAATCATGACAGGGTGCAATCCATGAATATAGAGATCATTGTTCAGCCATATTCAACACTCAAGTGACCGGTAATAGATCACATATTTTCTTTAAGGGTTACTGGCCATGTTCAGATGGCCTACACTGGCCTATCCAATCCCTAGCTCTGCTATGTAGCATGATGCCTACCCTGAATAAAGCCATGTCCAGCAAAGAGATGTTGGACATGCTGCACTTACACATCCTGATTCCAAATAAACACATACTACATGGGCATCCACCTTTCTAATACAAGGATCACAACATGCCTGACAGATCCCTGTCCCATACACTTTACATACTCCTGCCATACTATGCATCCCTGTCCAGCAAAGCTGCACATTACCCCTCTATGAGACATGGTGTGATGACCGCATGGCAAATATATCAGTAACCCTGTGGATCAGTTCTGTGGCACTGCTTGAACTAGCCACTGTAACTTAATTGTTTGGTGGCTACAGCTAGGTAACATTTCAGCCTAGGCTCATAAATGGCCCAGGGCATATAGCCTACTAGTTCATTGTGACCATACACGCTATCAATGATATCCAGCCCTACAAATACCATCAAGCTAGCCATTGTCCCATGTGTTTCACATGTGCAACACAGGTAATACATGGCAGGATGCTAAATTGCTGTACAGTGCCATGTAGATGTATATGGCAAAACACATACATGTAAAACTTTCTGTAAGCAAGTCTGCAGGGTCACAGGTCATGTCCCTTAAGGCTGTGTATGACTATATATGTGATATATACACAGCATTAAGGTCTATTGCATTAATCTGAACACATCCAAGCATGTGCTGATAGGTAAAGACACCAGTACAGGCAAACAGACATGCCCACATCAAGACAACATCCACACTGAGTATGAGCAATGTCATCACTTGACACACACACACTCATATATGGTGATAACATCAAATCACCAGTACATGTCTAATCTGTGTGAGTTAAAATGTCAGTGGTGGTAGTGACATGTAGATTGGCAAAGACATGTTTGTAATCTTAAATGTGATACGCATGTATGTTCAGTTATACTTCTGTACTTCTCTTTGAGTTACTGTGACCTGTTTTTTTTGGCAAGAAAAATTTAAATATATACAAAAATGTTTAGTTAAGGAGGTGTAATTATCTTGCTTTGATAAGACTACATTACAACATTTAAATGCTAGCAAATTATATTTTCCTAACCCATTTCAATTGTCTTATAACATTAATTTGCATACATGCCAATAACCTGTGGGTCTCAGTTAATCTGCTTTCATTATTGAAAGTCATAAGCTTTACTGATCTAAGTATTGTAACTGTTTAATGTTTCTTGCAGCATATTATACAGTAATGTTTGTCATTAGAATAAGCATAACAAAAGAAAGCATATATTTATAATTTTTTCTCCTTTTCTGTAGCTGGCATTTTCTTTTTAGGACCCAGTTGTGTGTGTGTGTGTGTGTGTGTGTGTGTGTGTGTGTGTGGGCTTAGATTAGGCTAACACCAAGATGGTATAGGAGTGTTTTAAATATGTATCTATACTTTTAGATGCATGTTTCTGCTGACAGTGTGAATAGGGGCATGGAAAAGTTCTTGATGTAGGGTGATAATCATTGTCTATATATGTCCTAGATGCCCTGGTAGGAGTCCATCATGTTTTTGTAGCAGAGGCATCTGGCTGATCTGTTTCAGACATAATAACAAAATTCTATGAGCCAGGACTCTTATTAGCATTCTCAAGTAATGTTCCTTAAATAATAAATTTCCTTAAATAACATTAATAATAATGTTCCTTAAATAACAATTTGTGTATTCCAGTGTTTTCCATAAATACGAAATTGCATTATATCAGTCTCTCCAGATTTTTCTGCTATTTAGAGGTAGGAATAAAGGCTCCTTGTTTTGGTTCTGTATGAGTCCTCTCTTTTGCTTTCTATTGCAGTAGAGGGTTTAAACATATTTAGTTCTTAGATACATTGCTCTGTTACAGTACAACTTTCAGGATTGTTCAGAAAGACATTCATTATTAAAGAGAACTTTATCTGAAATTTAAATGTTGTTCTTGACTAATTTTTAAGAGTTTTTGCAAAGTGTCCTTCAGATTAAAATACAAGACATTTCATTCCTACCCGAAACTGAAAATAAGTGTGAGAAGCTGTGCAAGATGCCTATGGCTTACTCTACTGTCATTCTTTTTATAGTGTGAGTGTGGACACTGTGGAAGTAGACTTTTATGATGGAAATGTTCTGAATTGGGCAGTTTTCTCATTATTGGTTCATTCATGTATTTTGTTTCATTGCCTACAGTTTACTGGAAAAATGTTCAAACAAATGTAACATGAGCTCTAACAAGTGTGCCGCATTATACAAGGAATATAATTTAATAAAGTCAGGAAGGTGCATCAATGAAAACATGTATGTTTTTTCTTTTGTGTGCAAGGGGCCAATGATTTGAAAACAGCCCATAGGTAATCTTTATCCACCACTGGCCTGATGCATTTTCTTCGAATGTGGTGTGGGTTTCAATGCTGCTTCAATGCATGTGAGTTTCAAAGGGCAGAGAAGTTTTAATGCCAAATCTATTCTCATTGTGGGACAGTGTTGCTTTGTTTAGCAGATGTCTATTGCTGTTTGTGCATTGGGCTGTAAAATGTAAAACATAAAATCCAAATAATCATTGTATTAGTAGAGCAGTATGCACACATTAGTGCCTATGGTAAAAGGGGCGAAAGAGCCAGGTAATGGGACATTGGAATGGCTGCAGGGGGCCGCTGGTGCCATATTTTGGTTGTCTGTTCTTCAGTTTGCATTTGAAAGTTGGTATCCCACAATTCCACTGGAATGGGCGGGGTTACATAATTATGTATACACATTTTATGTTAATCAGTGTACAGATTTGTACCTATTTTTCATGGGCCTTGTCCAGATTTTTGCTGTTTCCAGGTTGAGAGGTATGACATATAAATGTATGCATTAATATATATTATATATCTATATCTATATCTCTATACATACATATATATATATATATATATATATATATATATATATGCATCTGAAGTGTTCATATCTGACTATAACATGGACCATAGCAATCACATATTCTACCACCCCCAAACAATATGAACATAACATATGAAGAGTATATGGCAATACACTATTACAAATTTATTTTATGGACATGAGCCAAATAGGGTTAGTCTCCAGTACAACTACAATAACTGCAAATATCCATGACAAAAATACACAGACATCTTTCATGTAGCAAAACTTTATTACATTCCGATGTATTGCCAAAAGGATTCAAGGACTAACAATACCTGCCTGCTATACAGGAAGCATTTAACAGTGCCTAATGAATCAGCCTGCAATTACCATAGTATTAGTCCAGTAAGGGATAGATGTTCACATAGGGAAAGAACCCACACACATATAGAATGTGTATAAAAGCAGTTCCTGCACACCTGCATCTGCTATGTACACCCACCAACATCTCCCCACACCCAAACTAATTACAGCAATACATACTGTCATACCATAACCAATTATTCACCCACTGTACAGCATCAGCTGAAACCTTAACATACCTGGACAGAGACACACTAACATGGCCCTGTGTGAAATAGTTGCTGTTATACAATGGAACAGCTGCTGATGTTACAGGGTTTGTTTGAATTAATCCTGTTTAAGAGGGTTGAAATGTAATTACACCAGGAAGTGTTACCAATTACTGATTATCAGCACAGTATGATACACATTTACACCAAACTAAAGATGTCTGGTGAGCACACTGTAAACCTCCTAACATTATATGCATAACCATACTGCCATGAGCTGGTCAAACATCCTGACTGAAACATATGCAGAAGTATTAGGTACAGACAAACCCTGCACAAGTAGCAATGTTCAGAAATATAACAGCAGTACTCACACCTAGACCAAATCTTCTAGGCATTACACACAATATATTTCTGTTTGTCTCCATACAGCTGTTGCAATATATTTCAAACAACACTTCCAGGCTGTCTTCCTCACAAGTAAGGAAAAGGGACAAGCCCAAGTGGAGTACTCAATTATACTCCACCGTTGCCATGGTATTGGCTAAGGGAGTAGGTGCACAGCTGATGTGCATGTAATTAACTACTGTGGAACACCAATTGGTGATCAGGATCACACATGTTACTGATCGCTAACTATAAAAGGATGCCTTGTCACACTTTCAAACTATCTGGATCTACCTGCAGAATAGTACAAAATACCCAACAGAAGATTGAAACACAAACAAAAAACGATTAATATACCAATCAATAACACCTCCAATTACTAAGAAAGTATGTATAACATTTAGTATGTCTGTGTATGTAGTACCTGTTCTGTAATAATTACAATGTAATCAATGCATATAGTGGAAATAGCTATCTTGTAGCGATGTATTGTTGAGCAGTAGTAATGCTTGCAGTGTTCTATGTGTGTACTGCTGTAGGTCACAAGGCAAACTCCTCATACACCACAAGCGATGATATATATGGGCTTGGAATTCACCAATTCTTTTCCAGCCACTGTCAGTGACAGGGTTGGTCCACCAAGTATGTGCTATAGCAGGGGATAGTATATGTTGATATATTGTAACAGTAGACATATGTATGGGTGTATTAGTGAGATTAACATGTTAAAGGTGGACTTACTGTGCAAATATGATTTGCATTGTGGGATATTGTGCTAATAACTGTGTAATGTACAGTATTTTAGGCAGATCTGTATCCCATTTTATATAGCGTTTCTGTTATGTTATGCAAACATTAGTTATGTCTATTGGCGAGTACAATACTCAGTAACAGGATACATATGATTTGTATTCATCTGACAGTTTAGCAGCATGGTAGCAAAGAAAATTGGAAGAGACAGGTAACTATCCATGCACATAAGCCATGTAATATCCACCTCACTAGTATCATTTGCAAGCAATTACAGCTGTGCATGTGTACATGTTATGCAAATGTGTAGTGATCCTTGTTACAGGGCTGGCCTAAATGGCTATGTGCGCACCTACATAGAGTGGATATTGAGAGTAGAGACATACTGGTTGAACTTTGAGGTTTGTGTAGCCTAACCTCTCATTGCCAACCTAACAGCCGCTTGCAAATACTGTATGTAAGGTTGTGCACAGTACTGGTAATGAAACAGGTTGCATATCATCTGTAACACCAGTGTAACATCTGCAGTAGGAGTGTAAGATATAGGAGACTGCTGCCCATGTGTAATAGCTCCTTCATAGGTGATGGCTTACACTATCTGATTAAATCCTGATCATGTTGATAGTGGCAGCAGAGTCTATTGATACTTGACTCTGTTTGGGGAGAGGGTGTCCGTGCCCAACAGAGCTCATGGCTCTGGTGGATATGTGAGTATATACCCAGAAAGGATGCAGACCTGTTGACACTTGCATCATCTGTAATCAACTATCAGGATGTGATGTGCTCCTCAGAGAAGGATTGCTGCTAAAGGTAGCTACTATGTTTCTGTAAATGCCAGCATTGTCACATCCATAACACAAATATTTACTTGTGAGCATCACTGTCTAAAACATCTTCATAAGCAATACAAACTAAATACAGTACTTGGTACTTGTAGTACTGAATGCTCATACAGGCATGTTCACTAGTCAGTTACTGTTGTTGACTAATGTCAGCTTTGTGTATGTGGCTATCATGGGGGAATGTAATCTCTATGCCATGTACACTGCCAAACCCACCTAACACCACACCCCACACATTGTCTGGGATGCAGCTACAGGGGTAAGCTGGAAGGCAGTCCAGTCTACAGCCGTGACTGGATTGGACAGTCTTGAGGTGTAGGTTAACACATGCATCTCATCACCACAACCAACATATACCCTTACCAGAACACAGTAAGGACACCCACACATACCACCAGAAATCACACACATTCACAGAGGCTTCTAAGTATCTGGCCAAGCAAGAGACCTCCCAAGCTGGAATAGACAGACAACAAAATACAAAACCTGTATGACATAGTTTGCATAATTGTGCCACAACTCAGAACGTGTGGCCAGAAACATGCCCAGCAGTACTCATTTGTGAATGCAAACTCTAGCACTATGTTACACACCAAGCTATATGAGGGCAAGCATACTGTCAGCTGCCTGTCTGCCATGATTAGCCACATACCCACACACTCAGACCACCTTTTGACCTATACAGATGGCTCTGGCATATTCCATGTTGGTGTGCAGGACCTGTGATGCAGTAGCCTAGACTGCATGGAAACACACATGTAGGAACTGTCAGGTCTTGTAGCCCATGCAGGTATGTCCCAAGGCCTGGGTAGCATTCTGTCATTGGCCAGAATGATACTGCAGTACAGGGACAAAATTATTGTATTCCACAATTGTCTAATGTACTGGTGTAATTCAAAGGGTATCCAGTATCTCTCTGCCTGAGATAACATGATTGACAGACCATGATGCTTTGCCAGACAGGGCCTGCACCTGTCACCCCGGGAATCTGGATACTGGCTAGGGCTCATGCTTCCTCTATAGTGCCTTCATCATGCAAAGTTCCAGTGAATGTCCACTGCTGTAACAAGGACAGCCAAGCAATAAACTGCGGTCTTGCTACTCAATGATACATTTCAGAAACTCAGTATGGACTCACTTACGTCAATCCTTAACATGGAGAACATATCTGTGCAGTGAATGAGAAATGGCTCAATGCTCTGAAGAGCACCCCTGCATGACCATGTTATAACACATACCTCACCTCTTGGCTATTATCCTTTATTGGAACACACGGGCCACAGGTGTGTTCATATTCCTGAAGGATATGTACACCTCCATGCTAGTTGAACTTGCATAACTTCAGATGCAGTATGCTGAGCAACTATGTTTGCGCCAAAGTGTAATCAAAATTCCACCTTGTGACAGATAACCAACCATGCCTCAGAATTCCCAATATTGTGCTGCAATGGGGAATATTAGGTTTGAGACAGAAAACCATAATAATGGCTACTCTCAACTATCCCATTATGAACTGGGAAGACTCATGTACCAACACCTGTGCTCAATGCATGTTGGATTTCATCAACCCCAATGACCTGGATCACCATAGTCACACAAACATGGCTAACAGTATGCTACCCATAGTCAGTCTCCAAAGCCAATGTTATGCTTCTTAAGAGTGAACTGGTGACTGTCATGGCACCTATGCAGATTGACAATGCATGTGCAAATGCTGAATCCTACACAAATGCACTTTAAGCACCCACATAAGTGCAGTGATTGTGCCATTGAAACAGAACCAAGATTCAACAAAATACAAACAGGAAGGCAAACTGGTGGTACCCTGCCTTAAACTGTACCACATAAGGTAGTAACTGTTGCAAGAGTGAACACATATGAGTGGAGGTGATCCCTGGTCAGCCTCAGTAAGATGAAGATACACCATATAAAGCCACACAAAGCTATTGTGAAACTAATCAGCCGTGGCCAAACACAGAGCATTCTATAGCTGTGTCATGAATTGTAATGGCAACAACAAGACCTGCCATGCTTCACAGCACAATGGCATGAGAGGTAATGCACCTACAGAAATAGCACCTGTTCATCCAGATAGGGTCTTGGATAACCTAAACCCACTCACCTCCCCCCAACCGGTACACATATTTATATATCCATGTACACTACAGAGCCCCTGCAATAACAACTATGCAGGTACAAGCTGCACTCTCTTAAGATACATACAACTTGCATGTGACCTGTCAACATCCCAGGGTGTCTCCTACACAAATGTCAGAACAATTTGCTCTCCACATACACATCATGTTCAATCATAGCTGCATGTCAGGCTGTGTACACATTGAATGTTGCACAGCAACAGTTATCACACCCCACAAAGGGGGAGACACCACTGATAATGGGAAATAGTGCATTACTACCCTGTTGAGTCTGGTCTGTTAGGCATTGAACCTTGATCAACTTATTTGATGTAGTCAGTACAGATGTAGATGACAGTAAGGTTGATTCACACAGTGTATCATGACCTTGCCGGGTCTTAGGACACCATCACTCATACTGTGTTCCAGCTACACTCGGTATACTTGATGTATATTCCTATGTCACAGGAGTGGTTGGCAACTGGACTGCTGGCAGAGCCAACACTACAGAAGGTGTCTGACTAATACACACACATCAAACCAGTGCCAGATACACTATTATAGGGTTCATTCCTGGTACTCCCCCACATTGTTATCTATATCACACAGACTAACACAGAAGGCATCTGCCTATTGAAGTTTGCAAATGACTATAAACTAGGAGCAAAAGTTGACTCAATGAGTGCTGCAGGCAACATACAGAAGGGCCTTTGTGGGTCAGATGTGTGGTGTGTGACGTATGGCCACAATCTGACAGCTAAGTATTGCATTGTCATCCCCTATGTTATAAACCCTGTACCCATGAACTACCACCTAGGCAGCGGTCAACATAATGGAAACTGTGTGTGTATGGGATGCAGCTGGACAGTAGTCTTTCCTTTGATAGTTACTTCACCGCACCAGTCAGGTAGTCATAAGTGGCACCCCTAATCATGACAGGGTGCAATCCATGAATATAGAGATCATTGTTCAGCCATATTCAACACTCAAGTGACCGGTAATAGATCACATATTTTCTTTAAGGGTTACTACCCATGTTCAGATGGCCTACACTGGCCTATCCAATCCCTAGCTCTGCTATGTAGCATGATGCCTACCCTGAATAAAGCCATGTCCAGCAAAGAGATGTTGGACATGCTGCACTTACACATCCTGATTCCAAATAAACACATGCTACATGGGCATCCACCTTTCTAATACAAGGATCACAACATGCCTGACAGATCCCTGTCCCATACACTTTACATACTCCTGCCATACTATGCATCCCTGTCCAGCAAAGCTGCACATTACCCCTCTATGAGACATGGTGTGATGACCGCATGGCAAATATATCAGTAACCCTGTGGATCAGTTCTGTGGCACTGCTTGAACTAGCCACTGTTAATTGTTTGGTGGCTACAGCTAGGTAACATTTCAGCCTAGGCTCATAAATGGCCCAGGGCATATAGCCTACTAGTTCATTGTGACCATACATGCTATCATTGATATCCAGCCCTACAAATACCATCAAGCTAGCCATTGTCCCATGTGTTTCACATGTGCAACACAGGTAATACATGGCAGGATGCTAAATTGCTGTACAGTGCCATGTAGATGTATATGGCAAAACACATACATGTAAAACTTTCTGTAAGCAAGTCTGCAGGGTCACAGGTCATGTCCCTTAAGGTTGTGTATGACTATATATGTGATATATACACAGCATTAAGGTCTATTGCATTAATCTGAACACATCCAAGCATGTGCTGATAGGTAAAGACACCAGTACAGGCAAACAGACATGCCCACATCAAGACAACATCCACACTGAGTATGAGCAATGTCATCACTTGACACACACACACTCATATATGGTGATAACATCAAATCACCAGTACATGTCTAATCTGTGTGAGTTAAAAATGTCAGTGGTGTTAGTGTCATGTAGATTTGCAAAGACATGTTTGTAATCTTAAATGTGATACGCATGTATGTTCAGTTGTACTTCTGTACTTCTCTTTGAGTTACTGTGACCTGTCTCCATCATTATGTCTTCCAGGTATGCTGCATGCCAAGCTGCCACCATACACCCGCTTGGAGGATGAGGTCCTCATTTCATACCTCCTCGACAACCATGTAACACTCTTCAGCCAAGTGCCACAGGATGCACAGCAGTTGGATGCCCAGTGGGAAGAACTGTGCAGGAAGGTAAATGATGTTGGTGGCCACAATTGCACCTATCAGCAAGTGCGCTGACACTCACAGACATCATTAGATGGGCAAAACAGAATGCAAATGCAATCGCCAGAGAACAAGGTGCAACAGGTGGGGGGCCACTCATCCAGCCCCCACTCACATGTACCAAGGAGCTACTGGCCAACCTGCGGACACCTGCAGAACTCCATCCACAAGCTTTAGCTGGTATTGTGGAGGTGGGTGTCTCACAACCACTGAGCCTGGAGTTGCCTGGTAAGGCACTACTGCACTTGAGATGGTGGCTTAATGGCTAAGTTGCTTGCCTTACAAACAGAAGGTGCTGGGTTTGAGTCTCACAAAGGATAATTGGCTAGGCTTAAAATGGTTCGCAAGGGCAGTTAGCTTAGTACTAAACTATGAACCTATGCACATATAACACAACTATATTTCATATAGTTACATGTGTTACTGTACAATATGTAATGTAACACCATATGCAAGGCATGTATGCACACATGCCACATACCATAGTTTGCTACTCTATGCATGCACGGATGTGCATACTCCATAGTATAGTCTATTGTACTGGCTTATGTGCTAACATGCACTTTGTACCCTGTAGCTATCACACAGGTGTGGATAATGATGTTACTGCTGTGACACTCCTATTTAGGTACCTCTGGTGTTTCACAGAAACAGCAGCCTGTTGCAGGTGAGATTGTTATTACTTATCTGGCTCGATAATGCACAGATCATATTAATTGCATGCTATCTGCCATGTGACCATTTAACACACATACACATAATGTATGGTGGCCCTGTTAATATATACAGGTCAGACCTGCAATGCATCACAGTGGTTACCCATGTGGAATAATTGAAGACTATATAAAATACCTACACTAAACCTTACAAACTGCCATTGCCAGATGTGTGGACAGCTGTGAATACAATGGTAGAGGTGTGGCTCACTGTAGGGACATGTACTACAGATCAGCATTACACATGTGGGGAATACAAACAGTACTATACAGAGAGCATATGTGTGCACACACTCTGAAAGTTTTGGAGCTAGAGTATGACCAGCCTATAGGATTCACCCTTGTGGATTATACCCTTGCTATGAATGTCACACAATGTCATGTGCTATCTGACATGTCCATGACATTTAGTGGGCTGACTGCAACACTGCTTAACTATCCTGCAAAACATGATAACTCACATCCCAAACATACCACCCTTTGTCTGCATAACCCTGTCCTCAGTGGAGCATATGACATCTATGGGTGTATGGCATATGGGACATCATTGACATCCGAAATAGATGCCCATCACAACCATTGGACAAAACATGTTTACACATGGCCATGGAGGATGGCCAGAGACATGAAGCAACACACACACAGTGAAGTGATGTACATGTGTGTACACCCTGTTGTATATTGGCCCGGTACAATACAACTATGGCCTTTATGTAATGGTGATACTGCAGATGTGAAACACTAAACATCATACAAGCCTGTGCACAGCTTTTGTAGGCATGACATCAAATCACCACATAACATGTCTTGAACATCATGAGTGTGTCACGACAAGAAAGCATTCACCTATGCAGTATCCAATGCACAACATACACATACAACCACATCAGGCCACAGATACAATACATTCACCTTGCTGGTGTCAGACATAACTGTCATGCTTGCTCCTCATGTGTGTGAGGTACACAGATGGCATGTGGATCATGGAGTACTGCTAAGTTAGCCATGTCTGGGTATAGTTGCCAGGCATCAGCAATATGGTTACAGATGTGCAGGGGTGTCATCTGTATATCCATCAGTGACCTGCGTCACACATTCTAGAGTAGGGTTTAATGTGTATACACCTCAGTGATGTGGGTCACATTCCACATTAGATATGTATTGTATCTGAACACAGTCATGGCTATGAACTGTGTCTGTAACTCACACTTTATAGCAATAATGAAGTCACATGGTGCCCTGCAATGGCTATGCACATCAGCTCAATGTGCAGTATGTCACTGTATATCTGTAGGATGGACTGACAACATTGCGTCAGCTGAAGGTCCATGTTAGTATAACACGTCCCTGCATTGGGACACAATTACCTCACTGTATATTTGAAAGGACACCATTGTGTTGAACATGTATGCATGTCATTCAACACATCAGCAGAAGACATGTCATACTACATGTGATTGGCAAGGACATATGCCACACATCAGGCTGGTGTACTGTTAACCAGTGCTAGTCTGTGGCACCATTGTAAAGTAGGGACAGCCATGTCAAACATGTGTGTACAGCCACATGCACATTGTCTGTAGACTCGGCTCAGGGGTAAGCAGAATAATGTTGAACAGACATGCACTGCTCTGGGGGAGATATGCAAGCTAGGGCTCAGACAAACATAGTATTCACTCAACAAACCCTTCTGCTCATGTCCTCGTCACACATAGGGGCAGTGGCCAACACAAAGCATCTGTGGCAGATGTACAAAGGTCAGCAATGGTCTGTTAACTTGGGGTATGTTGCACAAAACATGGCAGTGCAGTGCAACGGTGCATAGTGCATGCATTGTGTTGCAGGTTTGGGGCATAACCTACTAACACAAATGGTGCAACACAGGGATGTATGCTAACTACTAATATAACTATGTAAGTTGCATACCTTCTGCTATAACACATGCATGCTGTTGTGTGCTACTCAGGGATGTATGATAACTACCACTATAAATGTCTAAGCTGAATGCCTTCTGCCATATCACATGCATGTTGCATGCTGTTGGGTGTCATAGCATGTGTCTCTGTGTGTGTGTGTGTGTGTGTGTGTGTGTGTGTGTGTGTGTGTGTGTGTGTGTGTGTGTGTGTGTGTGTGTGTGTGTGTGTGTGTGTGTGTGTGTGTGTGTGTGTGTGTGTATGTGTGTGTGTCTGTGTCTGTGTGTGTACTGTGCTGTATAACTTGTATTGTACAATTCTTGTCTGCCCCTCACAGGAGTTGATGTAGGTGCATTGCCCTCCTGTGGTCCACCTGATGTTAGTGTCCCAACAGACTCTAGCAGTGATGATGAAAGTATGACTGAGGCACAGGCAGGCTTGTTAGAGGCTGAAACTGTGCCATTGGTTGAAATTCCACCTGCATCCCCCTCATCCCCGCACACAGATCTCATGCCTACACATACCCCATCACCAGTAGCCATAGAGGAAGGATAGTTGGTGGGTGGTAGCATGGAACAGGAAAGTGTGGAGACTATGGAAGGTGTGCCTGCACACCATGATCCCAGCCAACTGACTGGTGATGTCCCACACAGTCATGTGCTCAGTGCTGCTCATAGGAGGACCTCTGGCCAACATGCCCCTGCAAGACATAGGACATCAGCTGGTGTTACCAGACACATGTTTCAGGCTGTAATGGAGGCACAGGCATGTGCTGAACAGCACAACAGAGAAGGTCTGAGGCTTCAGAGGGCTGTTGCCCGTTCTTTAACTGACAACGTCTAGGCAATTGCAAATGCTCAACATCATCTTGCAGATGTTTTGGATAGACGATTGGGTGACATGGTGGGAGTCCTTGACCATGGCATGTCAATCCTTGAGCGTGGAATGTCTGTGCTGGAACATCTGGTGGGAGTGAGGCATTGGACACGTGGACGTAGGCCAGCTACATCACCTGGTGAAAGTCTACATGAACATGCTACTTCAAATGCCCGCTCCCATAGTGGCAGTAGCAGCAGCAGTGCAGCTGGTGCTGTGCTGTCCACACCAGGACACAGCAGGCCATGTGCACATGGTCCTGGACAGTCCAAACAGGGACATGGTTCCAGTGGACATGTGGTATCAGACAGTACCAATCTGGACCTCTGCCTGGTAGTGCTCATGCAACCCCTGGCAGGCGCAGGTTACATGGCTGTGCCCAGACACCGTGAACTGTGAAACCTGCCCTGTACAGTCTGCAGTTGTCAATAGTACCCCTGTGTAGGCCAGCCACATGCTAGACCTGTATGCATACATATACGCACACACCAGAAACAAATGTATGGCACCTCAACACACACACACGCATAACATCCACACATGCCCAATGAGATCAAAGGTCCTAAGCCATACACATGATGTCATCCAATGGTGCAGACTAGGCTTCTGGCAAACATTATCACCCTGTGCATATGATGATGCCTGTGCCACATCCCTGTCATTCACACCATCGGTGCAGGGACATGCTCACATGGTCTGTTAAACAGGGTGAACATACTAGGAAGACAATTGTAGATTACAATTGTTGAGTGGTGTTGACAGGCAGCAGACATACCAGTTTTAGAATGCATTTTGTACTTTGGACAGTATGTATCATGTGTAACAACAGTAACTGCATGTTGATCTTGATGTTCTGCCTTCCTCTTTCAGGTGTAATTGCATGTGCCGGGGGATGTCAATGTTTGCGGTTACTGTCCCATATGTAAATGTAGACTAGGCACAGGTCTGTATTACAATACCTGCATGCACTTTGTAGCTTCCACATCACAGTTATAATCTCCCAGGTTTCAAGCATGTTTACTGATCTAATGATTCAAGAGCCTGATAGCTGTGTAGTAAGCTACTGTGGCCAGAGCCATCACATCCACAGTTGGTGACATCACTGATATAGTTACCTGGATAGGGAGGAGGTTAAAGAGTGGTTTAGCAGATGACAAGGGTAAAGGCCAGTGGAAAAGGTGGCTTCTCATTGGGAAGCAGTAATACCTGCTGTCATGACAGGATGCATACACATACACACACTCAGGGATTCGCAGACACAGTAACACACACTCTGACACACAGTTGTCAGTGTTGGGATGAAAATATCTGCCTATGTGCAAATCATCATTATAGTACTACGCAATTGCAAGACACTCCACAGAGATAACACATGTGCAGGTAGTCTGAATGGCCTATGATCGAAGACATCAACAGGGATACTAGATTGCGGTAAGGTTATGTGGGGAGGTGGGTTCATCAGTAGACTATGTAATAACAAGCCTCAGCCCAGGGCATACATGTTTACAGGTGGTTAGAATGCCCTCCTAAGACTGATGACATCAACAGGGATACTAGATTGCATTGAGTGGATGGGGGGAGGGGGGTCTTATCATTTCACTATGGTAAAATACAGCCTCACTCCAGGGACTGGACAGCCATACACACACACACACACACACACACACACACACACACACACACACACACACACACACACACACACACACACACACACTGTGGCATTCACAAAGATATACACCTATATCACACACATACAGACACTTGACATGTGTGTGATTCAAATACCTACCTATGTCTTGCTTTCTACACTTTACTCTGTCCAGATGTCTACAACAGTGTACAGGAGAGTGAAAAACATGTGGGATGTACTCCCCACCATACGTGACATATATTGACACACACACGTGCCAGTACTCTGAATCAAACACCTGCCTATCTCATGATAGGTATTACAGAGTGACAGCCCTATCACATGAGCTACAAAGCGTACTGACTCTTTCTTTTGCCAGCTGTGCTGATATATGCACAATATATGCACAGGGGAGGTGTTACTCTTCCAGGTGTCAAGAGGTTTGCCTTCAGTGTCATCCTTACTGCATTCTACATTGTGTGTCCTCCCCTTCATTTAACAAAACCATAGCTTAACAGTTACACAGGTTATTGTAGGAATGGTTGTAACACATCTGTGAGCTGTCCACAGTAATCATTCATCTACAAAGTAGCCTCACCACTTAGTAGTTATGTCTAAACATCTGTCCACACCTAAAGTACAGTTTACTGTACTTTGAGCATATCACTATATACAGTTGGCAGTGTTGAGGCTGCATTGCAACTGCATAATGTACTAAGACAGCAGTCACCATCAAACATCAGCCACTGCACACACATGGAATCTAAACACACATTAATACATGTACAAATATGCAGTCTCCATCAGTAAGTGGACTAGCAGGTCAAGAGGATACATTCCACACCTTTCCCATACCATGTGTGAAACCTAGCTGAGCATTACACCATAATGGATGTTGTATTCATGTAATGGTAGGACACACAACCACCTTCACTGAGTAGCCAAGTGTACATTTATGCCAACAGCACATCAGCAAGACACACACACACAGCAATATTCCATGTCATGATCCCACAAACTGTTAGTTGACAGTTCCACTGTGAAGCCAGGGCACTGTAATAGTCAACAGTGAGCACATAATATTTGTCACACATACATCATATTTACTACACACACCTCATGATTACTTGAAGAGTGCCAGCAATGTGCTCTGTTTGAGCTAGGCATTACACTTATTCAAGCATGTGCAAGTACACATCTCACCCCAGCACATTCTGGCTACTGTGGTAATAAGGTTAATGTCCAGACAGCACACAACATGCATGGCTTGCAATTGTAGACATGGGGTATATGTAGGAGCTGTGGGCACACATGACTGTACATGTCATGGACGTATCACCTGTAACTACTCAGGAACATACGGAGCATAGCTGTATTCCCCCGAGTCTGTCAATACAGGCTATGTGTGTAGGTCCTATGATCCTGTTATTTGGGTATGTTTGTAGGCATTGCATTAGGTGGACATGTCTAATGACATACATACCACATGGGTTGTTGTATGGTACGATAGGTGTCATGGGTGACCAGTAGAGAAGGAATACTACCTCTGTCAACATAGATATCAAACCATATGTACTGTTAGCATTCAGCAGCAATGGACCTATCTTCCATGTACACATGTGTAATGAATGTAGCCACCTGTATGTACAAAGGACAACAACAGCAATGGTATTCACATTGAGTGTGGGATTTACATATCCAGGGCAGGTACAGCTAGATCATATCCAACCATGAGGGTGTTGTTTACTGGTGTACAGCAATAGTCAACTGTATTAATGCTGACAACATCTGAGGGACCATGGTATGTGTACAACTGACCTGGTTACAAACAGTGGTATTACTGCATTGTATAACAGATTATGCAACTGTGTCAGTACATGGGTACTTTGCACAGTTGATGTAGGGCTTGGTACAGTCCACCAGTTGAAGGTTATTTGGTGTTCTACTATAATATTTCATATCACATGTATGAATGTGTGTTGGTAGTCTGAGGACATGGTGGTGGATGTATATGAGGATACTACATAGAATGTAGCTTTTGACACTGTCACCTGTACCTGACACATCTGTGATGAATTATGTCAGAGTAGTAGTCTTTACTTGTGAGTAGCCTTTATGAATATGTGGACACCACCACCTGGAGTGGTCCATACCAGTGTCATGGCCCACATGTCTGGATCTGAGTTATATGGTTGTAGTGCTATTGTGCACTACAGAGCCTTCAGCCAGGTGTTCCTCAATATACAGATGTCAGTATTCTCCATTCTGGGGTCTACATTGAGCAAATGGATTATGAAAGCTAGGCATCTAGCACTGGTTAGCATAAGCGTCCAATGCAATTGTCTTGTAGGTGTCAGGGTGTTACCTCTGTGTTTAGGACTTGTGCCTTGGAATGCCACTATATGTTAAATGCGACCTAGGTATTATCCACACTCCCATGTGCTCTGTAACAAAGACATGTCTTCTTTCAGTCATGACATCCCTGAATGATAGACACTGGACAACATCATAATTACAGCAGGACATTGGCTCATTGTTTTGGTCAAGCAGTTGCTACTCGTACCATGACATCATTGCGAGTGGCATTGTGCTCAGTATCAAATGCTACATCTAAGGTGATGGATAGCAGCAGATGTTGTGTAGATGACCAATGCCAGATATGCTTAGTGGAGCAGTCCTGCTAATAATGTCAACTACTAACACAGCCGGGAGAGGTCATCTTGACACCTGCACCTCAGTACCATTAGACAATGGGGCTCACATATTATGCTTGCACATGCCACTGTTCCAAGTATAATGCCATTGTCCACAACCTGATATCAATGTATGCCTGTCAGGGCAGCAATGTGAGTGACACATGCTGTAGTTAGCATCCACCTGTGTGTCCCAGTTAATCTATTATCTGTCACTTCCACACATGCATGATTGTGTAAACTTCACATATATTTGGCAGTACTTCATGTACATGTATGTATGTGTATCACACAGCACAGACACAGAAATATCATTTACGGGTCACATACAGGTATCTGGTAGTAAACCTGTATGATGTGCATAGATACTGACAGTTAAGATATACATAGCTGTAAACCTGTGTGTTTACAATAGGACTCCATTACAACATGTTCTGTACATCTGAGTGTTGAGCATGCACACTTTGGCCTTCTGTGGTTAGAATTGGGGTACATCCCAAACAGCCCTGTGCTACTAAGTGTATGAGCGTACCCACTGCCACCTTGTGTAATTTGAGTCAGTGAATCCAAACAAGCCCTTTGTTTCTAACTGTATGAGCATGCCCGGTATAACTTTGTGTAGTTGTAGTCATAGTGAATCCCAAACAGCCCTGTGCTACTAAGTGTATGAGCATGCCCATTGTGATCTTATGTAATTGGAGTCAATGCATCCAAACAAGTCCTGTGATTCTATGTGTATGAGCATGACCACTGTAACCTTGTATAGTGATAGTAGTTGTCCATTCCACAGATGGACATACTCCAGTTCAGTGCTTGTTGTGCTACAACTATACCTCTCAGGCCTACCTATGTCTTACCTGCAGATGATGTGACTTGTTTGTGCATACAGGTTGTAATGGACTCCTACTTTAAACACACAGGTTTACAGCTATGTACATCTTAACTGTCAGTATCCCTGTTGATGTCCTCAATCTTAGAAGGGCATTCTGAATGCCTTGAACTGTATAATCTCTGTGTCGCATCTCATAACCATGTACAACTGTAAAAGTGATCTGTAGATAGGCAGGAGATCTGATCCCACCTCTGGCAAATGTGTGTGTGTGTCAGCAAATAGCCGAGTGTGGTTGTGTGTGTGCATTTGTGTCTGCATCCTGTCATGATAGTGGGTTTTACCACTTTCCAAAGAGAAACCACCTTTTGCACTGGCCTTTATCCTTGTCATCTGCTAAACCACCCTTTTCCCCCTCTCCACTGCAAGTAATCAGTCCTGTGATGTCACCCAGCTCCGAAGCAGAATCAGAGTAAGTGTAATTGTATGGGTTCTGTGGCACATACCCCGACTGCATACCACTCTACTAGTTACCTTTACATAGGCAAGACTTATAAGCACAATACTGGCAAGTGTGTGTGTGTTTGTGTGTGTGTGACTACCCTGTAGCCAGGCATACACATGTGTTATGCCATTTAACATGCTGCACACCATGGTAATCATCTGTTGTGAGTGGAGTCTACAAATTATTACGTAGTTAGGAATAGAAAAGAATAGACAGCCAAGAACGACTACTGTTGTGTATGTTATTTTCCTGTGCCACTGTCGAGCAGTGATACAGATGTGGTCCCCGGGGTGTATGTCCATACCCATCATTCCCCCACCCAAACTCCACAATCCCTGGGGTACATTTCCTTAGCCATCAGTCCCCACCCCAAGCTCCACATACACAACAACCATCCCTTCTCTGGTGAACTGATTAAGATTTTGTGTACACATCAATTTCTTTGCAACCCTTCTGTGTCAGAAAGGGTGTTCAGACATGTTTATATATATATGGCTATAGCTATGTCTGTGTATATGCATATATATGTGTGTGTGTACACATCCTGTAAGTGCATATATGTATTTAGTATTTAGTTATAACAATTGTACATATGTAGACTTGTCTATGTTGTTTCACAGAGTACAGTATATTCAAGGGTACTGTACATATGTACACAAAGTGACTGTCCCATTTGTTTTCAGTACTGTGGAATACCTGTAGTAAAATGTGTATTATAAAAAGCATTAAACATGTATATAACCATATGGCTTAATGGTAAGTCCAGTGACCTTGGTGTGCATGGTCCAGGATTAAAAACCCACAAGGGTTGTTGATAATGTCATTTAGGACTGAATAAGACACTTTTTGGTGGGTGTAAATGTGTTTTCATGAAAGTAAGCAGTGGGTACACACAGGTAAAAGACGTACAACTCGCAGTACATTTGAAAGGCCCTTCTTTGGCAATCCTGCTGATGTCACCTACCTAGACATACACTTCTGGGAGTGCTGTAACCCAGTCATTTCTGTAGCATGTCCTATAACTGCATAATGCTGTAGTGTGATAAACTAGTTTGATAGGTGTTCTAATCCCGGACTTGCCAACTGTGTGTGGCTGTCTGCCTGAGAAGGGAACAATACTTTTTAGAGTATGCACACTCCTTACAATTCACATACTCAACTTTGGCAAGGGTGCTGATGTCACCCACCTAGAAATACACCTCTGGGACCGCTGTAACCCAGTGATCTCTGTGTGTCAGGTAACTGTGTACTGCTGGAGTGTGATTTAGAGCTGTGGTAGGGTTCCATCCACAACCATGGCAGTTATGTGTTTTCTGTGTGTTTCAATGTCTGTGTAGAGAGCAATGCATTATAGCCTACTCACTCACAGGACATTTACAATGCCCTACATTGGTAATCCTGCTGATGTCATTCCTTGTCAAATACACTTCTGTGGAATAAGGTCCCTCGTAATCCTCATGGTGTGTCCTACATCTCCATACAGTAGTGTGATATAGATCTTTGTCATGGGTTCTATACCCACAGATGCCACTTGTGGATGCTGTTTTGTGTGAGCACTGTCTGTTTTGTGATCAATGCATTTTCGGCTACTCACTTGCAGGAAATTCGAATTGCCCTACTTTGGTAACCCTGCTGATGTCATTCCTTGTTTAATACACCTTTGGGAATGGGGTAGCCCAGTAATCTCCGTAACACATGCTATAACTGTGTAATGCTGTAGTGGTGATAAATTAGTTAGGGAGGAGTTCTATTCCAAGACATGACAGGTGTGTGTGTGTTTGACAGTCAGAGCCTGTGTGGAGGTGGCTGTGAGTGTCTAACCACTAGACATGTTGAGGAGCATTTTTTGTAGTTTTCCTATATGGTGGCCATATTATATGTCACAATGTCCACCTCACATGGATTACAGATTTCAATCAGCCAAGAGACTGTGTTGGCAAGCCATACATCTACATCTGGCAAAAGGCCTGGTGAACAAAGTAAGCACCCCTACTATTACCCAGAATACGGTCTGAACCCATGTGTCATACACAAACACACTTGCCTAGAAAATCTAGCTATGTTGCTAATACCCTGAACATTGCTGACAGATAGTAGGCATGGTGTGAATGCAGTGGGCTGCAGAGGGCATGGCACCCTGTCCACCAGTACAATATGCACATAATTGCAGACAATGTGCCTTCGCTATGTTATCCACTGGACACCTGCAATATATGTGGTGCCATCAAATGTGACCCACAAAGGATATACAATGCATTACACACATGCCCTTTATGGACAGATGCCACTGACACCAGGAAATACCTGCATCATGCTATCAATGCAGGTGCTGGGTCAACCTGCTGTCTATTAGCAGATCCTGCCACACCAGGTCAGGATTGGCACATCTGAAGATAACAGTCTGTGTACACAACATGTGCCAGGCAAAACATGTACACTTAAACATGTCACTGTACATTGTGTGACGTGCACATCCCAGACAATGTCCATGTCAATGACTATCAAACACAGACATTGCATGCATTGCAAAGCAATGGCCACACACAATGGTAACCAGGATGACAGGACAGTTAATACAATACCCATCTGTGTGGGACATTGCAGACACTACTCCCCTGAACCACACTACAGACCATTGTCAGGTGGCCTGATGCCATGGATTACCCCTCATCCAGCCTTGTACAGCCATCTTGCACAGCCAACCACTACACACTCATGAAGCAATGCACACATGCATGTCAGTCCTGGCACCTTGTGTCTGCGTTTGGGGTATGATGTTCCCAACCACAGTCACACCCAGTATAACTCCCACTGGCATACTGACTGATGTCAGACACATTCACATGCCCTAGACCATAAAACCTCAGGATAACCCCTGTGGTGCATGTAATACCTGTGCATTACTGTAGTGTGGCAAACTAAGTAGTTAGGAAGTGTATTTGTAAGCCTGCCAAAGTGTGCCAATGTGTCTGTGTCCCTTAGAGAGTGTGATTGTGTTGACAATGACATCTGTTCATGTGGACAGCCATGTGTGCTACACCTAATGTATGTCTACTATATCTCTGTTGCAGATGTCGCTCACCAGCACACATATATGTTCTTACGGCATACCAACATATCAGCTATGTGGCACATGGAGTAACTGCATGCACTTGTAATAGTAATGGCTAGTCAGTCAGGGTTTTGAACTGCTTTACTAGTAGGTGTGTGACAGACGATGCTTAGGTTTTAGTCTCCCAGCCCTTCTCTGATGTACTTTGCCTCTGTCTGTCCCTCACACACACTCTCTGGTGGATGTGGAGATGTACACCTGCTCAGCAGCAGCTTGTGTTTTGTAAGTGATGGTCATGATCAGGTGATGGCCTCTGCACCTATTGCAGTCCTCCTCTAGCTGACTGCATGTGGAACAGCTGTAGTGACATTCCCATAGCTAAATGCATGGAAACACAGGACAATATCTAGGAACATCATGTTGGTGTTTGCCCATGACAGTCGCTGTGAGTGCAACCTTGATCTGGTGTTTGGTAAACAGCATCACAGATGAAATCTGGATATTTCCAAAATGACATACACAGTGGAAAATAGCCTAAAGATGGGAGGGTGATGTGCCAGACATGACTACAGCATGTAAGTGTAGCTATGCTTCATTCAGACTACTGCCAATTTAACAAGTTGTGTGTAGTAATGGCTAGTCTGCATGTTTTAATAACTGATAAGACAGTGCTCTGTTTGTGAGGAAACACCCATCTGTAGGGTCATCTGTGGACTGGTCAGTGTGTGGATCCATTTGTTTCTTGGGTTACTCACAGAACACACATCTGTGAACTGCAGAAGCATAGTGTGAGGATTGCAGTCAGTACATGGTGATAGTGATGAGAGTTACTGCCATCACATCCCTGATTGGACATATGTCACATGAAACAGTGGTATGACAGTCACTATCTGAGGTTATCACAGTGACATGCCAATAGTGGGCCACTGTTCATAGCTGCAGTCACAAGTCATCTACCCTTTGGACAGATGTCATGCAGTATATATGCATGCGTTGTGCTCCCTCTGCAAATGTATGACATCTGTTGTCTTGTGTTGATGGTAATATCTATGCATGCTGTTATAAGTAATCCTGACTGATGTTGACTATTACTAAGCTTTATCTGTGCTAAAACTCCAACACCATAGGCTGTATGGGATTGGAGGTCCCAGCGGAACTACCTGCCCCACTTCAGCTGGCCATGGCACCAGGCACCAGCACATCTGGTGTCCAGCCTTGGACCTCCACCTCTGTTGGCTCTGCACCACCTTCTGTTGGAACCGTCACTGAGGATGGGACCTGCTCCCCTGGGAGTAGGTCCAGACAGGCACTTGTCAGCCATCGTACAGTCCAGGCCGTGGTGGATAGGGGGCTCAATAAGGGGTTTTGAGGTCAACTACACCAGCTCGAGGGCAGCATGTCACATTTAGAGGGTAAGACTGCCCCTCCTAGACAGCACCCAGCACAGCCACCTTTGCGGCTGTTATGGTGCAGTGGTGTCTGCCCATGGGTGGGGACCTCCATCTGTTTCCATTTGGGGGGTCATGGGCTTGTGGCTGCCAAACACCTCTCCTCATCCAAGGTGTATCCCCCTACATGTATCATATACCACCCCTGTATGCTGTCTTGTTTGTTATCCTACCCAACCTATCCTCCACGAGCATATCTACTCTCCTTCCCCAACATCCCACTCTCACCTTACAAAAATGGAAACAAAAGGTCAGTCTGTTCCCAGAACAACTTTCACCCCATACATAGCTGCCCATTTCACACATGTGTCCACTGGACACATGTAACCTTTGTAACTTGCATCACAACATACTACTGTTGTCCTCACCCCTCTCTCAGGCACATGATACTGGTATGCACATGCCTCCTAAAGATTCCAGGTACACATGATGCAGATGACCCCATTGTACACACAACACTACCATTCCCTCTATGGTTACCCCATTTAACTTTTTAATGATGATGATGTTGCACACAGCACCTTGCAAGGGTACTGTTCTCACATAATGATTGGACAGGACCTGTTTTGTTACTGTAAATGAAATGTTCAAAGCAATGTATTTAATGTTTGTGTGTATTAATGACACATGTCTGTCTGAGGGAGTCTTGATATTACATAGGACAACATCACTACATAATACAGGAGTTGCTGGTGTTTCCCATTTCATTCTTTTTTACTGCTTTGTTGTCACATGGTATGTTCTTGATATATCTATATATATCTATATCCATGTATGTATATATATATCTGGACATAAACACACATAAATACATCTACATAATGGAATACATTTCCTATACTGTTGAATGACTGTGCTGGATGCTATGTTTGTGATAACATCCAATGTCTGTGTATCTGCCATGGCTTAGTGGTAAATCACATTGGCTGTAGTGTGCAGGGTCCTGGTTTTGAGTCTTGCAGAGGCCATTTATTTTGTTGCTGGGCAGAAGAAGGGCTGTTGGATATGGACTGATTAAGGCACTTTTAAGCAGTTGTGAGCGGGTGTGCGTGGGTTTGTCTGACAATAAGCAGTGGTTACTTTTGGTAACAGTTCCTTACACTCAGTTACCTTCTTGATTGCTTAGCCTGTGTAGGCAGTGCTTACCCTCATGCAAACAGGCTGTAACCTGCTCACTGCTGCTTAAAAGTGCTTACTCCTGCTTACCCTCGCGCTAATTTCTTTAAAGGAAAAGAAAAAAGGGGGTGATAGGAAAGTGGTGAAAAGGGGCACAAATAGGGAAAGACAGGCAAGGTAGCTAGGGATGTGCAGGAAGGATGTAGGGAAGGTCCATAGCTGTCCATTTCTTCTACAGCAACTGCTGTGCATATGCAATCAATTCGACGGTACATTTGGACACTCACAAAAGAGGGGCAAGGACAACAATAGTATGTTGTGATGCCAGTTAGAGACATTTACATGTGTCCAGTGGACACATGTGCAAAATGGACAGCTATGAATGGGGAATGCTTTTTTTACAGGAACAGATTGTCCTTATTTTCTTTTACTTTTAGGTGAGAGTGGGATGTTGTGGAAGGACAGTAAGTATGCTCAGGGTGGAGAGGTTGGATAGGATGACAGACAAGACAAACAAGATGCATACAAGGGTGGTATATGACACATGTGGGGGGGCACCTTGGACGGGGAGGGGTGTTTGGAAGTCGCAAGCCCATAAGCCCACAAATGGATACAGTGGAACTGAGGTCCCCACCCATGGGCAGTCACCTCTGCACCTTCACAGCCCAGAAGGTGGCTGTGCTTGGGGCTGTGTAGGAGGGGCAGGCTCACCCTCTAGTTCCACCACTCAGCCCTCAAGCTGGCATAGATAGTCTTGCATCTCCCTGTTGAGCTCCCTATGCACCACGGCCCGGACTGTACCATGGGTAACAGGTTCCTGTCCGCCCCCTCTCCTGGGGGGGCCAAGCCCCATCCCCTGCAGCAGTTCCACCTGAAGGTAGTGCAGGGCCAATGAATGAGGAGGTCCCAGGCTGGGCCCCAGATGTGCTTTTGCCCAGTGCCATGGCCAGCCGAGGTGGGACAGGTGGGTCCGCTGGGACCGGCCTTCCCATATGAGCTATGTTGTAGTATGTTTAAGGCAGATATGGGTTAGTAATAGTCAACAGCATTCACGATTTGTTATAACAGCATGCATAGATATTCCCATTACCCAGGGCACCAGATATAAAATAGTTGCAGAACAGGCAGAACACATGCATATATGGGTAAACAGTGGCCATTACAACAATATGCATGTTTCATTGATGGCAACAGGGCACCAATATGGGGGTGTTTTAACATAGCACGTGCATAGAAACAGATGTGAATATTTATAATCCAATAGGACATATGTCCCCACAAAGGTTAGGAGTGTAGACATACCAAATGAGTTGTGTAAATCAGTAATTTTTGCACATATGGTAGGGGTGAGAGAGAGAGAAAGTTCAATTAATAAATAATAAATCCTTGTAGTTTACACAACATTCATAGTCACTGCAGTAGTCTGTCCCTTACATGTATTATTACACTACCCAATGGCATTATATTGTACAATGGTATGTTTGTAGATTAGTATGTACAGGACCTGTGTCTTACAGGCTTGAAAAGTTGCAGGTGTAATGCAACATGTTTGGAGACTGCTGACTGCTGTCATACATTTTGGGTGAGATGCTGGGATGACAGGTATGTTTGCATGTACATTCTCTGACTATGTACAAGTCTGACTATCAGTTATATGTCATTTACAGTTACCTACAGTTCTTGGATCATCACACTAATTTGTCAGGGGAACAGGGCAAAAGGCAGGTGATGTGGGCCATTTATCAGGACATACAGGGCAGATTGGAACAGTTGAGGGGTATGAATATGCATACCACTTTCTATTTGAGCATTCTAGCATAATATGTACAGTTGTTAAGTGTATATATGCATACAGCTTTCTCTCTGAACATTCAAACAAACTGTGTGCAGTTGTGTGGAATGATTATGCATACAACTCACTGGTGGTCCTGGGATCCAAAGCCCTGCTGTGTGTGACAAAAGCATTACAGTTAAGATCACTGTACACTATGCTATCAGGCAATTTTGCGAGGCTTTGCAATGTATTTAGTCTAATATGACTGACCTGTTTGCACTTTCAACATTGTTATACAGCACTTCATACACATTTTATCTGCATAACACAATGTGGGTAACACTGCTTACTACAACAGTACTATTTAATAACTGCAACAGTACACCAACATATGACTGCAGAGTAAACAGAAGCAATGCAGGGGTTACACCTTTATTCGCAGCATATTACAAATATCTGTATATTGGTGCAACACTTTCTGAGGCTCTTACATTTATTTGTTATGACAGTACATGCAGGCTATTTGCTAACCTGCCTCGTGATGCATCCTTTGCAACCTAGCATCATAGGCTTGCTGGTTTGCAGCATGCTCATCTGCAGCTGTCAGAGACGTACAGTGATATTTAGCCATACCTATCCATAGTATACACAAGCTAGGCAATTATTAACTATGTAGTGGAAGGAGTACTTACTCAGTTATGGGGCATTCTGCATCTGCCTTGCTTCCTGGATCCACTGTTCCAGGGCATCCCCCCTCTGCCGCTTAAGGTCTGCATGGCGGTGCCTGACCTGCTCACCAGTCTAGGGGTTACCTGTGGCAATAGTGAGGTCACGGGCGAGACTGCCCAGGCCTCCATTTTGTACTGCGAGCCCTGGTACTGGCCCTGCAGTAGTCTCCTGTCATGGTGCTTTACCAGGAGCCATACCATTAATTTGGACTCCTGGATGCCCCAGTGCTGCACTCTAAAGCGAGTGCCTTCTCCCACTCCAGCCATTCTGCCTGCAGGGGGATGCTACAACCAGTTATGAGCCATATTCCCGCCTCTTCAGTTTAAGTAGGGCTGGATTCCCACACTTTTCTGTAATTGGCCGGTTTCAAAAAGGCTAAGCTATGTCTTTATTCATTACAGGTTATATACGTGTCTGGTATCCGTCATTCATGTGTACATACACTGTATGGGGTCCTGGAGACTTCATAACTTTATTACAGTGACACCTCAACTCTGTTTTTACTGTAGTACTCCAATTCACATATATATGGTCTGTGGCAAGTTATAGAACATTACACTGTACATATATTCAGTTCAAATGTATGATTTGATTTCCCTGTGGTGAGGATTAGTTTGCTGATACCTCTTTTATATGTAATGCTATCATGGCATAGATGTTAACTACTGCGATGTGCAGGGTCCTGAGTTCTAGCTTTGCAGAGGATGTTCATTTTGTTGCTGGCCAGAACCTGAGCTGTTGGGTACAGAGTGATTAAGGCACTTTTAAGCAGTTGTGAGCGGGTGTGTGCAAGTTTGCGTGAAGCTAAGCATGGCTAACCTCCGGTTACAGTTTCTTACACTCAGTTAGCCTCTGCATTGCTTCATCAGTGTGATACTCGCATACCATCTGCCAAACAGGCTTACACCCGCTTGCTCCCGCACTGGCAAATGCACTGCATTTGGTGTTTGCATCTGACACTCACACCCCTGGGTGGGGTGAGGACTACAATAATACCTTGTGATACCTATTACATTGGCTTACATGCCTACAGTGGGGTGTTGTGACCATGTGTTTGTAGATGTCATGTAGTGGGTTATGCAACGGCACATATGGTCATACCATACTTAGCCATTTAAACTGGACTGTGCTGCAGTGGGACCCATATCGGGAATGGCTGCCCATTAAGCGTAAGCATGCCGGTCGACTGTACAGAATCCACAGCCTGTCCAGAGTTTGCTTCATACTATTTGTGTGTTCCTCATACAATCTGCACCTGTCTGGCAAATACCTGGGAACTGATACCATTAAATACAGACAAGTAATTGGGTTTAGGACCCCACATCCTTCAGCTGAGTCATGCAAATGCATACCTATTAATCTATCCACTTTCTAAAGTTGTAAGTGGAATTTGTGCTTTCTGTCCCTATTTATTCCCCCAACAGTTTATGTTCTGTCCAGTGGTTTTGCTCTTAGGGATTAAGAGGTATGGGCATAAGCTCTGCCCATTTTGGAATATTACTTACATCCCCGGGGTGGTCCTAATACAACTACTCCAGCCAATACCTGCACACCTAGGCCCATAATTGCATACCCATAGTTCCCTCCCCTGCCTCTCCTCTACAGCCCTCATCCTTACTGTGGGTGCAGGTGGGGTCTAACCTCACCACTACACACTGCCAACTCTCCAAGTGTCAGGACCCATGTCGTATGTTGTGTCAACCTGTGAGTTATCAGGCTTGCACAATCTACTGGGCTGTGTACGTCTACATCCTGGTTTGATGAATCATTACAAGGAGTGACTCCGATGATCAGTAATTTTAGGGTGCCCCACAAGGGACATTGAAGTCTTTGTTTCAAGATTAGACCTGGCAGGTCTCTCCCACTGGTAGTATCCTGCCTGCATTCTGGGAAGCAGTGATGTGTTTACCTATATTGTGTGTTTGTATGTTTCACCTGTATAGGTGGGGATGGTTGATGCTACGTGTTACACATTTGTTGATTGGACCCGTCACCCCCATTTGCACTGCATGTGAACATATGTAATTTGTAACTGCAGTATCATATCCTAGCTATTTACATGTGTATATTTACACACACCCACACACACACACACACACACATGCATATATATATATATATATATATATATATATGTGTGTGTGTGTGTGTGTGTGTGTGTGTGTGTGTATATATATATATATATATATATATATATATATATATATATCTACATTACTATATACAGATATATCTGTATATGAATGCATATATGTATATATTTATATATTGCTGTCTATGTATATCTAACAACATATGGGTGTATGGGTGTCTGCATATGTATATATCTATATGTGGGTATGTATATGTATTCTGTCTCTGTACGTATACATTTGTACTATAGAGAGGAAGAGATTTCTCTCCATGTTGCTATGGGTAGATATGCACACACATTCCACTACATATATACATCTACATCTGGTTATTCCGTTCTCTGCCATGTAGATTGGACTTTGCTGCAGTGGGACTCATAGCGGGTGTGGCTGCTCGTTGGGCAATGCCTCTGTCTAGTGAACACTTTTGCTCACATCCCTGGGGCTGTCCGTTTAGGCCCACATCAGCCAACACCTGCACACCTAGACCCATAACTAGCTACCCATAGTTCCCCCAATTGCACCTCCTCTACTGCACCCATCCTTACTCTGGGTGCAGGTCGGATCTGAGCACACCACTACACACTGCCCACTCTCCACTTCACGGGACCCATGTCATATGTTGTCTCTACCCATGGGTCATCAGGCTTTCCCACCCTTGTATTCCAGGTATGTACATACCCCAGCCAGAATGGTCGACGTATCGGCTTCCTTTGGTTATATGTCAATTTTTGGGGCTTCCCACAAGGGACGCTCCTGTCTGTTCCAAAATTAGATTTCAAGGGTGCACTCTGTCCCCCCCCCGGTTGTATCTTGCCTATGGTCTGGGGAGCAGTGGACTATTTACATTGTTTGTGGGTTTGTGTGTATGTTTCCTCTGTCCGGCTGGGGGTGGGGGGTCATGCTACATGTTACATGTTTCTTTCTTGGGCCCCTCACTTCCATTGGCATAGCCTGTGAACATATGTCATTCTTGTGTGCTATTTCCTATCATAGCTGTATATCTCTGTATATCTACGCGCGCACACACACACACACACATGTATATATATATATATATATATATATATATATATATATATATATATATATATATATATACAAATATATATATACATATATATATATTGCATATATATATATATATATATATATATATATATATATATATATATATATATACACATATATCTGTAGGGCAATGCATACCCTGCACAAACGCACTTAAACATGCTTACTGGTGCTTATTTATGCTTAAATCTGCTTACTATTGCCTTATTCATTATGACACTGGCACTTCGCTCCAGTTCACTTTTAATTGTTATTATGCAGGTTATACAGCAGACAGATGTCAAAATATGTTCATATACAGATTACCAATGGAAAATGGTATGTGCTGCAGTGGGACTCGGAACTGGAATGTCTGGTCGTTAGGCAGATGCTCTAACCACTACACTATTGCTGTGCTGCTTCATTTGCATATATCCATATACCCATGACTCCTAATTCCCCAAACACCCACCCCAACACTACAATAACACAGCAGTCATCCATTCTCCAGTTGGATACATGGTGTATCCACACCACTACACATTGGCCACTCCCTACTCTTGTAGACCCATCCCATGGATTGACTCACTCCACATATCCTCAGACATCCCAAACTTTTAGTCCACAAACATTGGTGAGATGAGTGACCAATAGGACACTATTCGCAATTTTTGGGTTGTCCCACCTGGGACACACGTCTTTATTTCAAAATTAGACTCAATATTTCATTACATCATTACTCCCGTTAACATGACACTACAATAAATGAATAGGTATGGCTATGTGGTAACACACACGTTACACGAGAGCTAATAATGTACGAGTTCAGTAAAATTATTTTATAAATAGGACCGGTTTTGTGACTGGCATTGCCGTAGTAGGCAGATCACAGGAATGATTCCATGTGTGAGAAAGTCCTCACATTTGGTTTTTTGAGAACAGCACTGACTTTGGGCATTGTACACACTTCTGCATTTTAGCAGTTTCATCCCATCCCTCTTATGCACAACCTATTATTCCATCTACTGTCAAGGTTTGTAGGGGCACTTTCATGTTATTTATGTCTGCAAAAGGAATGAATGTGTTACAAGGAATGTACTTCTACATATAGATGTACGCATGTGTGTATGCATATATAGTTATAACAAACTCACTGACCTCCATGAGGCGGTCCAATTAGAACCAGGCTATCCAACCCTGACATGCCTGGATCTATAATTTCATACCCATAGTTCTTCCACCCCACCCGAGTTCGACATACACACAAACCATCCATTTTCCGGTTGCTATCACAGCCATGACACACCTCCACACATTGCCCTCTCCCCAGCGTTAGGGGCCCTACAAGTATGTTGTCCCAACCCATGTATTATCAGGCTCTCCGACCATTTAGTCCTTGAACATACCTGCCCTTGCTTGTGTAATGGTTGGTGGTCCAACCATCATAGCAATTTTTGGTTAGTCCAGCCATGGTCTACCCTGTGATTGTTTGTAAGGTAGACTTAGCAGATCAGCAATGTTACTCCCACTGGTAGTATCCTGCCTGTGGTGTGAGTATCAGTGCTCTGCTCACCCCTGCCCAGCTTGGTATGACATACACTGACAGCACTAAATAATACTGGAGTTGCTGTTTATTTTCTTCTCATTCTTTTTGTATGCTTTATTGTTACGATGTTAATTCTTCATAGAGATATGTGTATACATATATATATATATATATATATATATATATATATATATATATATTATATATATTACATATCTGCACATACACATGCACATAATTATATACATTTCCTATGCTGGGTACTGCTTACACCCACGCAAGCACACTCAGACTTGCTTACTGGTACTTATATATGTTTACTACTGCTTATTTGTGCTTACACCTACTTACTAGTGCCTTATTCATTATGACACTACCACTTTGATTGAATGACATTAGTTAAACATTTCATACGGTACTCCAGTTCACATTTACATGCTATTATGTAGGTTATGCAGCAAAACAACATTCCACGTGGAAAATTATATGTCCTATAGTTGGGCTTGAGCTGTGCATGCCTGTTCATTAGGCAGATGCTCCAATCACTACACTATTGACGTTAGCATTGATTCCAAATGTTTTTCTCTATTTGGATGATTTTGATGTGTAAGCTATGCTAAGCAGGGGGCAGTGATGCGCAAACATACTGCGCTTCACTTACACTTTTGATATTGAAGCAATACAAATGTAAAATAGGGACACGGGGAATCTAATTGTGAAAGTTCTTGGGACGGGGCTCAACATTCCGCTACGTGCTTGTATGTTTACTACTTTGATTTTATTTCAGTGTTCGTGGACACTCTTGTATGATTAGCATACATTTCAGTATCCACGGACATTGAATTAATTGCTTACTATTAAAGGTGGGCTCTAATAGTAAGCATAGTAGGTTGTGCAACTGTGGGGGCATGTTTCCACCTCCGTAGAGCACTTAAACATGCCCCTGCACTCGCACACATTTCCTGTGCACGTCGAGGGTGCAGCAGTGCGCCCTCATAATTATTCTTATGGTGCTGCTGCACCATCTGTAATGAGGATGCTTGGCGCAAGGATAAAACCTTCCTTGCGCCGAGCTTCTTGTATCTTGGGATATGTCTTGTACTAGTACTATGTTCCTAGGTTTTATATTTTAGTTACAATCCCAGTGTAGAATATCATATAATAGAACATTTTTATTTACCCTTATATATTTGATGATCTTTAATCTATTACTGCTGTTAGAATCAGTCATACTTTTGCCTTAAATGTTTTGTCTAATAGTATCTGAACAAACATCTGAAAAAAATCTTCCCTTTTAAGATTCAAAGTTTCCATCATTTTTTTTGAGATATGAAGTTTTGTTATCATTAGAAAGAGACAATAGTAGAGAAACACAATCTTAATTTTTTTTATTAGAAATGTCTTTATATACGCTTGTATATAAACTATCCTTTTGGTATATGTCAAGCATTCAGAACTATTTAATAACCGACAGTGGTTTAGAATGCAATTTACTGTCTTTGCTTATTATCTAACTTGTATTTATTGACATCTTAGCATATAATTCAAAATATTATGATTATTTACTTTTAGACAGGAAGAAGTAGCCTGGACAGTTCTTAGAATTTTCAGAATTCTCACAGCATCGCAAAAGTGCTCATGACTCTAAATTTTTTCAAGATGGTTTTCATGATAAGGGCTTAAAGACGAGGTGTTTAATATAAAGCAGACTGTCAATTTTTAAAGGAGACATAGCATATAAACTCACATTAAAAGAATGACAGTTAGGTGTGATCCGGGTTTAACTTGTAAAAGTGTGAATGTTATTCTAATTATCATTCCAATAATAACTTTTACATATGTAAAAAGCTGTATTTTGTATACTTTGTTTATAACATAGCATGTCTTTCCTGGGTGCTGTTGCATGTCAAGAACCCAGAATGTAATTTAACATGCTTCTTTAGTGTCATTTGTTGCATGTTGTATTATATTTAATAGCACATTACTCAACTATGCCAACATATCAGAATGTGCGCCACCTGACATAAGTTTCATCATAATAATGATTAACTTTTAATAAAATTAATAGTTTAACCTTTTAAACTTTAAATGAGAATAAGTGGCTTTAATTTCATATATAGCTAAAAGAATCAAACCTCTAACATTTTAAAAATGGATGTCATAACCATTTGAAGTAGGGAAATACATAAATAATTGATTTACCTTGTAAAAAGTGATATTCAGCACCTGTTCATAAATATTCAAGCACTTTTTTAAATTAATAAGAATTCATAACTATGCATTTTCCAAGCTGTTAAAAATCTTCTTTCCATCTGGAAGGTGAATACTTATTTTTGCTGGAAAAAAGATTTGTGCTTTAATACTGTTTTTCTTTAAGCTTTTAAAGCTTTTAATAAGTGGCATATGTGCTTTCTTTCTAGTTTTCTTAACAGGAAAAGGCAATTCAAACGTGTTTTTTTTTTCTGTAATAGATCTTTCAGCAGATGAAATCCATCAACTTTTGAAATGTTCTGTTTGACATTTCTAGTAAAAATCATGTCAGAGATGTTAAAATGAAGCAGAGATAAAAAAAATGCTATTAACTGCTCACCATCGTGGCCAAGCCCCCCATTAGTCATTTCTTAGCTACATCTTGAAATGTAATTCTTCTAAGGGATCTTTTCCCCTTAGTGGGGTAAAGTTTCATGGCTTGAGTGCTGAATTCATAATCTTTTGATGCTGCAGCTACTGTGGATTTGAACTTTATTAATTATGACTGCTACTTCAATATTGCCGGCAGTAGAAAACTGTTGTTAAAGACTTTATGAAGGATACTTTAGCAAGCCCTAATGCCATGAAGCAAACTTTCTGAAAGCCACTTTCAGTGGACCAGAAAGAAAGCTTTTTTACAGTGAATGGGATGATACAATGGTACTGATAAGTAACAGTGGTTAAATCATCAGGGATGCAATTGCATGGAATCATACACCCTTTTAGAATCCAAAGTACAGTTGCCTACTAGACTATAACTGAATGGTATAACTAGCAAGTAGACCAAGCTTACCATCAGACATCTACTTATTTTAGCGTGACTGAAGGTGGGATGTGGGGCCATGCCTAAATGTGTGGTCCTTAATATATTTGATCTGACAGAATGAATATGGATATGGGCTTCTGGCCCACTAATATTTGATAAGCTAAGACAGAACATTAAAAATAAATAAACACAATCTTCATCCTGTCATCAGCAAAAAAAGATTAAAAAAAAAACTGTTGCCTCTTATCAGGACTCAAACTCAGTACTGACATTCCACTCCTTCTGAATTGAACATACTGTATAAAATATGTACTGCTGCAACACCTGAATTAACCATTCCCTCAACCCCACTCATTAAACAGATTCCCACCAGTAACAATTTAATGTATATCACCAGGATTTCTCACCTCGGTGCAGAAATAATCACAATCAGTCTGCTGCCTTCCCATTCTACCTATGTGCCTCTAAAAGCAGGAAGGCAACAGAGAAATTAGTAACTAGGGACAGATTCATAGCAGCACCTGGATTAAAAGAAATCTCTTTCAGAAAGTCAGTTTATAAAATGGTGACATAAAATGGGGGAAAGCCAATGACTATAATCTGAGCAACTCATAAATTTAAATAGAAAACAAGCTTTAGTAGGTAAAAAAGACTCACAGTACTGTCTGTTTATACCCCATACGTAATTATTCTTGCTTCAGTATCACATACCCTCAAGGGGAAAAGGGATGAGCTCTACAGACTCATACCTATAACATACTGATTTAATTACATTGACAAAGAACCAAAAATTTGCAGCAGCCAGTAAAATCCATGTGAGAGAGAAAAGTCATACTTCAAGATAATATATATACACATACAGGCACTGGACTGACTGTGCACCGACACCAACATATAAAATCCTAAAGTGAAAATGTCAAAGCTACAAATACCAGTGCATTCTGTGCAAGCACCAGGGATTACCCCAGAGTGGAACAGACCATCTACACGTGTACCCCCATACCCCCTGCTAACTATATATACTATGTTTGTGATTGCACAATGAAAGTTAAAACTCAAAGTAAACTTTATCATCATACAGATCAACTCAAATGATAAAGTGCGCATCACTGCGTGAAATTTAGATACTCAGGCTCGTACCAAAAGAATGACAGTTTACAGAAGGAAGATAGATTAAATTAATAAAAACATAAATAATAAAAAATCAAAATCAAAATAAGATACTAAAAATAAATAAGTAAAAATTTGAAAGCTTTTCTAAAGCAGAAACAAAACAAATACAACAACAGTAACAGACTGAGTAGAAAATAAGGATATATAAAAAATAGTACTATAGTAAAACTTACCCACTAATAATATATGCCATAAACCTACCTAAACTTACAGTTTGCAGTTTTCATAGTGCAGCTAGAGATGTATAAAGTGAGTTATGCTGAGTGTTATATTAATAACAATGACATATTGCACATAAATAATATTTTACCCATTTAGTGAGTTAGGCTATAGATTTGTTGAGTCCCCTAACTGAGAATTATAAATCTCATACACCTGCCAACCATCTGTTTCTGTCAATTAAATGGTGTCAAAACAGGTGTCAATGTAAGTGCACAGTCAATCCAGTGGTACCTATAAAACTAATCTGAAACACGTGACAATAACTTGATTGCTGGACTAACGATGTCACATATAATAAAAATAAATATAAAGTTTCAAAATTCAACATAAAGTTATCCTTTAAAAAATATATATAAACACTCAGGTGATCAGTAGCCTTAAACCTAAAAGGTTTCAGATCGTTAAAATATCCAAATGGGTTGACAGATGGCTCGCACTTGCATCATGAATGAACATAGCTTTTTGATAAGCATGGCAATGAATTAATGTGTATCCTCCTCAAACATAATGTAAAGGAGATGAAACAACTTTCAGAAGATATTTCTAAGTTGGATAGTTATAATACCGTGATTTTTTATTTGAAGCACAATAGTAACAACTATAGTTTCTTTTTTTCAGAGATTCGAAACTAATTATAAAAATATTACAGAAAAAAAACTTGATATGGACAAGAAAGATTATGAAATGAGTAAGGCATAACCAAAGGCACCTGGTGGAAGGAGTAAAAATGATACCAGTTCAGATACGCAGGAAGATTATAGCACACAGATTAGTGAGGAAAACATATCAAGTGTTTATGAACATTTGGAATATCTACCACCATGCCACTCTGAAAAGTTGATCAGCCAACAGTTGGTGGGTCGAGTGAATCATAATCAGACTTCCATAATCTACCAAAAGGGGGACATGATGTGATGGAGAAGCAGAGGTCAGAAGCAGGGAATAAATAGATAAACAACTTGTTTTGTCAAGTTTATGTTCTACATATACATAATGATTTCAGAATATTTAATTATAGTTATATAGCAATTGGCAAGTCATATTTTAATTTATTTGAACATTTACATTAGTTCATACAAAATATGTGGCTTTAGCTATAGAATGTATTGATCTCTACCTTTATAACAGACAGTTCAAATTGGGCTTGTTTTTCCATAATGAGTCTAGTGAGTCACAGACATTTGGACATACACTGTCTCTCTCCAAAAATGTACATTTAACCAATTACTGAATCCTATTTGTAATTCATTTAAAAATGTGAAATTGATATCAGGAATTTGCATGAGAGCAAACTTTTATATTAAATTATAATTTAAATAGGGATTTCCATATTTTGTTGTATAATTTAATTGCTGAAACCTTATAGAGGGACCAAGATCATTATAATGGGCACAATTGGTTATATCAGTAGGCTAATAAATTTGTTAAATGGCAGCGATGTTTATGAGGAGGTTTCATTAAATGAGATTATATTATATGTAGATAATATGACTTATATGTATATGACATGTTATTGTAGCATCTCATAACTCAAGAAATATATAACATTTTAAAGATAAAAGTCCTGTTATGACTATAATCTTTGGCATTATTTAATATCCATAAAAGTATCATTGACCACCTATTACATCCTATAGTTGATATGGGTGGTTTCAAAACCCATCCTCTGATGATGAAAATTAACTCTGAGTTAAAACCTTTTTATGATAAGCCTTCATAAATTTTAAAATACTCTTTTGACATTTTCTTGATAGTTTGACTAATGAACTATATAATGGAATGTATTTTTGTTACAATTATCATTGTCTGTTTATTTTTCATAATATCACATAATAAAGGGATAGATTGACTCAGAGAGGTATTGCTTAATTAGGATTTTTATCTTCCAGTTATTTAAATATATTAACACATTTCTCTGAAACTTTTATTAGCTAGTAAGTACTTATCTTCTAAAGGTGAATATTATCACCAACATGTTGGCATTGCCATGGGAGCAGTATGTCCTCCTATTTTTATGAACAGTGTAATGTGCTTTTGGGAAAGTAACTTTTGCTTTTAACTCCAGCTATGCTACTTCATGGAGTTTTTATACTTGCAGCTTGGCGAATACCTTTTTACTGTTGTTAGATACTAAAGAACATCTAAATGATTTTTTTCAATATATCAATTGTATCATAATGTTTTTAAGATTTACTTGTGAGCATTCTTTTGTTAGAAAGCATAATCTGGATGACTATATTGATAAAGCAACTGTGGATAATAAATTTAGGTCAAACGGCTATGGGAAGCCTACCTTCTTAAATCCCTACCTACATTATAAAAATTGGCATCCTTTTTTCAAAGGGAAATGGTTTTCAATGATAGCATTTTTCATCATGGAACTTAATAAACTCAAATTTAGGATTTTGCAAAGATGCTACTCTTTGATACTAATTGACAAAATATATGATCACATTTTATCAAAAAAGAATTTAAGGAGCTTATATCTCCATATTAGGTAAGGCCAATAATTCATTAAATTTTAAAAGACATTCTACCCTTTCACAAACTAAAGCTACTGGTCTGCTTATAACATGGATTCTAAGTCAGTTGCTGATATTTTTTTTTCAAATAATTTTTTATTTTTCCAAATAAAAAACAATACATACATACAAAAACAAACTATTTACACACAAAAAAAAAAAAAAAAAAATACACCATGCTACTTTATATGTATAAAGACAGAGCCGAAAAACTGTAAGCATGAAATAATGCCACTCCAAAGGGCAAATCTAAAAGAATAACAAAAAAAGTGTGGAGATAAAACATTAGTCACATAAAATTACATCCAAAAGACATTTCCATAGATTGGTGAAATAAACTTTCTTCCTAAGACCAAGCGTAATAAGTTTTTGTGCTGATATATGTTTAATTGCCATCTCTTTGAAACCCTGCCAAGACATTTTTGTGCGATCCATCCAATTATTAGTGATGTAGAGTTTGATCAGAGAACAAAAAGTGATTAAAATGTGCAAATGTAATTTAGGCATCGTGAATAGTGGAATATTTAATATGGCTGTTTCCCATGAGAGTGTGGAACTGTAGTAACCCATTTTTTTAGTCGCACTTTGAGAGAACACCATAATTTATAGGAGTGGTTACAGTGCCACATAATATGGAGAAGATCTGCTTTTAGACAGGGGCAACATGAACAAGCAGAGGAATTGTTAGGATTAAATTTATTGAGTATTACAGGTGTATAGTACGAGTTGTTATTCAACATCAATTGGGTATACAATAATTTTTGAAGGGGCAAGTTCTAGAGTGGTTTTATGGCTAGTAGTTTTGATCCTCTGTGATAGGAGAACTTATATTGTCCCAGTAGGTGGAGAAGAGGCAATTATTATTGTAGAGTAATGGTTTCAGTAACTTGTAGGAGGAGGAGATGGTTTTTAAGGGGTTTGAAAGTGAAGAAATAATTTCGGATAGTTTATTTATTTCCCATGTATAAGATGGAATGCAGACAACTTGTGAGGATATGAGTTCTAGTAGTTGACGGAGAATGACTGTGTATTTATTATTGACCTTGAGGATTACACGTAGTTCTGCAATCGATAGAGACTTATGTTTGAGAAGGTCCCACACCGTAAGGTCCGTGATAAGGGGGAATTAAGAGAGATCAATCATATTGTTATTGATTTTAAGATTTGGATTAAGATGCAGAGGTTGTAGGAGGGGAAGAGTATTTTCCAAATTAATATCCTTAATCAATTTTTGGAATAATCTAATTTTGTGCTTCAGTAAGGGGAGTAATTTGGAGTTATATAGAGAAATATGGGAAAGAAATGGGATAGCTTTCGGGTTGATTTTTTTGGAGGTCACATGTCGATGCCAAATCATCACCCAGGCAGGAATATGCGTGTGTGATTTAGTATTCATGTTTGAAATGGACCATAGTCTGTTTGAGGAGATGATCGTATAATACAGATGAAAATTTGGAAGACTCACTCCTCCTTTCTCTTTGGGGAAAGTAAGTTTAAAATAAGAGATCCTGACTTTCTTAGGAAACCAGAGAAATTTTGCTATGTTTTTATTAAATTTGGAGAATAGGTTATTCGATATCATTATATTCGTAGCGTTAAATTGATAGAGAAGTCTCGGTAAAATATTCATTTTCACAATGGCAACTTTAGAAAGAAATGCTAATTTCAAAAGTTTCCACCTCTGTAAGTCTTGGCAAATAAAAGCCCAAGATTTTAGTAAATTATTTTGAAGCATAGAGGCTTGGTTGTGTTCAAAATTAATACCGAGATATTTGATACTATATGAAATGTGGAAGGAAGATTCAGGGAAAAAGAAGGATTTATGAGCGTCAGGGTTAGAGTCAGTTGCTGATATAATTAAAAGAAATCAGACCTTCATTATAAGTTATGACAATATTATAAAACATTTGGGTCATAAACCAAGATTTATTTATAAAAGTTTTTACAATAATTAAAGCTGTGCTACACATATACGAGTGAAGAGATTGACCCACACATAAAAAAACAGAGTGCTTTCATGTGTGGTTTATGTAGACAATGCTGCTTTATGCCTCTTTATGAAAAAAATAGTGAATAGGCAAGCAAAGTACTATAGTAGTCAAAGATTATTATAACTGTGGCACACATGATATGGTATAGTTGGATAAATACCAAGCTTGTGAGACAGATTATTTTGGAAAAACAAAAAGAAGGTCATGAAACTGTATGTATGAACAACAATATTATGTTAGAAAATGTAACTTTGACATGGTCAAAAATACCACAATGTTATTGCTTTTTAGGTTTTGATTATTTTAAACATTGAAAGGATTCCCTGCATTGACTTATTGGAGGATAAGATTTTATAGAAATAGCTAGTCTGACAATTATAATTTAAAGCCACTACATTTTTAGGTCTCAATGAGCAGATTTCAATAAACGGTGTGATTAAGTTTTGAATGGCTAAATTATACAGCAACCATGGCAAAAATTGCTATTATAGTGCATCTTTTGAGTGTTTCTAAATTTTTAAAGCATAACTATACGTTGACTTTTTAAACTTTTTTATGTGTGTCATTTTTAGGCAGTTGATCAATTTATCATTATGTGATTCAGGTTATATATCTAAATCTACATCTATTTCTCTCTCACTGACCCAACCGTAATTCGTACACGAACCGTGTAAGAAAGCAGGGGGCGTGTCCGACTGCCGAGCAGTCTAAATGTCCACGCTCCTACAAGTGATTGAAAAGTAAAAGCAAATACACAAGAGTGAGTCCGCTCAAATGTCCTTGCACCCAACACCACACTCCCTGACATTGTAAACCCCCATCACAGTTATAAAAAGTAAAAAGTTAAGTTTATTTTTTTTAAATACCCGAAATAGCTGTCCGTATTTGCGCGTGTGTGCGCGGATGTGCCCATTGCTTAGCTAGAGTTAGCAATTCTGACATGGAAGAGCATAAGAAAGACTGTTTATGCAAATCGCACCAAATAGCAATAGCGTAATGGTAGAGCGTTCGCCCAAAGAAGAGGCATTCACGGTTTGAGTCCCACCACTCCCCTTCGTATTTATTTTTAAATCAGTATATGAAATAATACCAGACAAATATGTGTAAATAGTAGTAAAACGCAGTGAAATGGCCAATGTATCAGTGAACAAAATAAATATTTTAAATGATCCTGATATATAATTGCCTGCAGTTAAGCAGCACTTCACCCAGCGCAATAGAGTTGCCCATAGTTTAATAATGGTTAACCCAGCGCAATAGAGTTGCCCATAGCAAAATAGCGCTTTAACCAGTGCAATGTGTTTGCGCAGATGTGTGTGCCGTGCCAACCAAGGCACCGAGGAGCAACGTAGAGCAAAGTTGCTTAAATGCAGCCACACCCCCTAGCCTGTCTGGACAGTATGAAAATAAAATGAATGACAAGGTTAGAACCCAGGACTCTGTGCATCACAAGCAAAGTACAGAAACACTAAGCCATGACAACTTAGGGGAAATAGCCACTATTAACAGACATATACTTACTAATGGTAGTTTAACCATTACTAAGCAGGTCTCCAGTCAGCCGAGAATTAAAAAAAACGGCCAATCACAAAAAAGTGCGGGAAATGCGGCATATTTAAGCCTCATAGGCAGGAATACACGCCATAACTGATTGTAGCTCACATCTGCAGTTAGAATGGCTGGTGTTGGAGAGGGAACATGCTTCCGAGCGCAACGTTGGGGCATCGAGGAGTCGAAATACATGGTTTGGCTCCTTGTCCACCATCATGAGTCAAAACTCCTGCAGGGCCAGTTCCAAGGAACGGAGTACAAGGCAGTGGCTTGGAACCAGTTAGCTCATGACCTCACCGGTGCCACAGGCATTCCTTGGACTGGTGAGCAGGTCTGTCACCACCATGCAGACCTGAAGAGACGGAAGCAGAACCGCCTGAACCAATGGATACAGGAGGCCCGTGGGATGCAGAATGCCCCACAACTGAGTATGTAGCCATGGAATGCAGTATGTAAGAATTGATAATTGAGTATGTATAACGGATAGGTATGTCTCAATATCACTTCATTTACTTTACAGCTGCAGGTGACCATGCTGCAAATCAGCAAACCTATTCTGATAGGCTGCTAAGGCTGCGCCACCAGGCAGGTTAGTGATTATTCTGCATGTATTGTTATATAAAATATAGGAGAGAGCATGAAAGAAAGTGTTGTAGTCCAATAATACAGCCATAAAATTGCCTGAATAAGACCTCTGCATGTACTGTCAGATAAAAACGTCAGAGAGGCAGAAAAAGAGTGTAGTAACCCATTAAGAAAGGTAACATATGTCTGGATTACTATCTCTGCAGGCACTGTCATATAAAACAAGTGAGTGAGCCTGAAAAAAGAGTGTTCTAACCTATTAATAAAGGTATAATATGTCTTGAACATGTCTGCCATATGCACCGTTAAAACAAATAAAGGAGTGAGCTTGTGGAAAAGTGTGTAATGCCATTAATAAAGGTCTAAAACCCGGAGTGTGTCTGTGTCCAGAGTTTGAAATATTGTTGTACCCTTGCATTATACAAATAGTACTGTTTGAAAAAGTGCTGGCAACCCAGAGTTGTGCAGTCCCATATAAAGTGGGTGATGGAAGTGTTAGTAGCTGTGCAGCATATATACAGTCTGCAACAGTCAGTTTCTGGCTGGCATGCATAAGTAAATCTGGCACACGTGTAGCATGTTAGTTTATCCCCAGAAATGTGAGTGTGTGTCAAGAAATGCAGGGCTCTGTACAAATCGAAGTGAAAATGTCATGTGAAAACGTCCAAGATATGTAGATAAAGAAATAGAAATGCAATCAAGAAATATGTAGCAGTAACATCTGCATCTTGGACAGTTAGTATGTCAGATATAGGTCAGGCATATATTGGACTAGCCAAACCCATTACACAACCTAATGTATGGTGACAAGTGTAATAATACATGTAGGGGATTTTCACCTGCAGTCACTAGGAATGTAGTGTAGACTAAAAGGTAATTATAAGATGTTAACCAAGTTTTTTTCTACACCCCACTGTATGTGCATAAACTATGCAATTCCACACCTCAATGGGTATGTGTAATCTTAAATATTTGTTGGGACATATGTCCTATTGTTCTATAAATATTTGCATTCACGTTGATGCATGTGCCCTGTTTAAACACCACAATCATGGTGGCCTGTTGCTACCAAACATCCCTGCATGCTGTTGGAATATCCACTGTGGTTCAATATATGCATGTGTTATGCTTGCTGTTCAACTGTTGGAACCCTGGTGTGTTGAGTTAATGGGAATATTACTGCATGCTGTTACAACTAATCTGGAATGCTGTTGTTTATGTTGTAATTAAACACACCTAATCACAGAACGTATGGGAAGGCTGGTCCCAGCGGACCCACCTGTCCCTCCTCAGCTGGCGAGTGCACCTGGCACCAGCAGGTCCTGTGCCCAGCCCGGGCTCCCCTCCTCCATTGGTCCTGTGCCACCTTTGGGTGGAAGCACTGCAGGGGATGGGGCTCATCCCCCCTGTGCAAGTGTGGGTGGAGAAGGGCCACCTGTCACCCTTCGAAGGGTCCAGGTTGTGGTGTGTAGGGAGATCCAGCGTTCAGTCGCTGATCCCCTATGCCAGCTCGAGGCGAGAGTGAAACATCTCACGGGTGAGCCTGCCCATCCTACACAGCCCCCAGCGCAGCCACCCTCGGGGCTGTGAAGGTGCAGTGGTGACTGCCCATGGGTGGGGATCTCAGTTCCACTGTTACCATCTGTGGGCTCATGGGCTTGTGATTTCCAAACATCCGACCCCGTCAATTGTGTTCACCTACCCCATGTGTCATACACCGCCCTTGTATGCGTCTTGTCTATCTTTTCTGTTTACCTCCCCAACCTACCTCCCTGGACATGCCTACTTCCTCTACCTCACATCCCACTCTCACCTGAAAAAAAAAAAGGGCAATCTGTACCCACAAAAAAATTATGCCCCATACATAGCTGCCCATTTCGCACACATGTCCATTGGACATGTAAACTGATAATTAGAATTGGCAGTACAGCATACTTTTTTGTCCTCACCCCTCTCACAGGGGTGGAAGGTTTCAAATATCACTCCAAATTTATTGCATATGCACAGCTGTTGCTGGTAAAGAAATGGGCAACTATGGACCTTCCCTACACCCATCCTGCACATCCCGAGCTTGTTTACCTACTGTCTGTCCCTCTTTGTGCCCCCTTTTTCACCACTTTCCTATCTTCCCATTTTTTTTCTTTAAAAGAAATTAGCGCGGGGTTAGCGGGAGTAAGCACTTTTAAGCAGTAGTAAGCGGGTTTAAGTGAGTGTGCGCATGTGTGCGCTTAGCTAAGCATTGCTAAGTGTCGAGCAAACCCCCGCAAACCTGCTTACAACTTCTTAAAAGTGCCTTAGTCACTCTATGGCAGGGCCCTTGTTTTGCTGAGCAGCAAAAGAAAAAACCTCTGCCAGTCTCAAACCCAAGACCATTGACACAATAGACTGCATGAATTACCACTAAGCCACAGCAGGTATACAAATGTCTTGGTTCTGAAATAAATATATCATGCATTACAATGAGGGAATGTAAATGGAAATTAGGAATGGTATAACACAAATCCTGTTCTGTGGGTCTTTACCAGCAGTTGTTGTGGAATTGCATGACATAACTGTGAAAGGAGAACCAGCCATCCTAGCAGGGAATACTGTCACAGTAGCACCTTACAAACACCACACAGTATCAGACCAGGATAAATACTGGCCACAGGAATACAGTGCAATAACCACATTTGTATGGCAGTTAATTGTGTAAGTCAGAAATAAAGTACATACTCCCATGTATCCTGTGTTTGCATTTGGAGGGGTGAGTACATGTCTACACTGAGAAGTGTGTACTGGAAGCAACATTCAGGTTTGAGTACAACATGCATATAACTGGCTACAACCCTAGCTTCAGATAAGAGACATATACCAACCTTCTGACTGACACAACGGTGTCCAGAGCAAACAAGCATGGGCCCCACCTTGGACAGCTGAAAAGGCTATGCCTACCTAACCTAGCATTTTATAGCAGTGGGCTGCAATCACAGTGAGTAATGCAATCACCACACAGCAGGCTGCATGCAATTATTGAATGGTGGGCAGCAATTAGTGCAGAGGCTGTCACATGCACAAGTGCAGATACCCAGAAAAGCAGGCTGTACCTGCAGTCCACACATGCAATTCTATCATTGCAGGTGCTGGGAGATAGAGAGAGAGAGAGAGAAAGAGAGACACGGACACAGACACAGACAGAGACAGAGACACAACAGAGAGAGAAACTGAGACATAAACCAAAATAGAGGGGGAATACCCAAAACAAACAACCAAAAAAAAATAAATAAATAAAAAAATAAAAACCTACAAAACCGTAACACATGGAGTAGGGAAATACAAAGGTAAGGTATGTAACTCACATGTATGTGTTGGCATGTAGTAGATGTTCCTGAAGAGTACTCTATATACTGCAAATCTTCCATATGTGGCAGCAGTATGTATCTATCTGTATCCGCACATGTGCATAGGGCAAGGGACATGCTACAACTGTTAGTGAAGGGTGGACAGATATCTGTCATTGAAGGTTGATATGTGCATATATCTATGTAGATCGTAGTGTGTGGCCTAGAACACAGCATGCAGTGCTGATATATGTCATGTGGTGGTTAAATGCTGTGGGACTGATTTGTCAGATCTGCTGTGTTACAGCCAGTGAGGCCTGCTAATGCTACATGGGCTGAGGACACCCACATGCATTCTGCACAACACTGTGCAATATAATCACATAACTGTACATCCCTCAACTGTTGCATAAGTGATATTCCCACCATGAAAGGTGTACTGTACATGTGTCTATATGTACATCCAGGTGTACAGCAATGGATGTGTACATGTATGTGTATAGATATGTGTATAGATATGCATATATATATATATATATATATATATATATATATATATATATATATATATATATATAGCCATATAGAGAGAGAGTGAGAGACAGAGTGACACGGGGTCAAATGTACTGCAACAGGTGTGTGGTGACCAAGGCATGGACTGTAGACAAGTGTTGATACTGCAGTGCCATTCCTCCTTTCCAAAACACTGTACCCATTAACTACCACATAGGTAGAGATCTACCTAACAGTGAAGGTGTGATAAGGGAACATGGGACACAGGTGGACAGTAGCCTCCGCTTTGATGAAGACAGTGCCACACTACACCTGTAATCAGTCTGTGTGTTATGTGTCATGACAACAGGTGTGTCATCTATAGAAATATAGGGCAGTGTTCCCCTCTACTCATCACAATGCCCTGTGTGGTATGTACCTCACATGACAACTACACCAGGTGAAAAGGCCACAGACATACCTCCCAAAGGGTAATACGGGCTGCAAACAGTTGACCTATGCAGACTGACTCACAAAACCACATCTACACTGTATTGCATACTGGCCACACAGAGGTGACCTCTGCAGGACCTACAGAGGTATGTCACACCCATAGCTGGGTGACAACCACCATGGCAACATATCACAATCCCTCCGGGATACACGCTCTAGGGCCCTAAACCTTGTCAGCTCACTAAACAGCACATGCTGGAGGGATAGGTTCCCATCTCAGAGATATGCCATACACTGGAATAGACCACCTAGCAATAGCAAATAAGGCTCCTCATTAGCAGTTGTCATAAATACCCCTGATGATTGTGTGGGAGATTGGTAATACACCCCAGGAAACACCTCTGTGGTTCTGGTTGGCAGGGGCAAGTGAAATCAAAGTACATGTGTGCCAAAGGCCAGGGTAGCATATGGCTAGGCTGCTGTAGGCCCTAGGGCCAACAGCATATTACCTACCTATGACACTATGCACTCACACATGTACTCAATGCAATACCTGCTATGTGAGGTTGAATATGTGTAACACTGAATGTGTGTAAGGTCTGCAAAGGTGTGATAGCTTAGTGTGAAGTTGTATCTGACATGGTAGTGTCTATCCTAGCTGTGAGGACAGCAAATGATGTGTAATGTACTGTTAGGCAAACATAGTAGTACGGCATATGATGTGACGTAGTCCCTTGTTGACAAATGTGGTGTCTCATTGTAGGCTAAAGCAATACATGTATGCTTAGTGAGTGGTACAGCTGGTGAATCCAACTCCCATATGAACTGTAGTACTACCAGAAGCTGTAGGCCTAAACAGCACAGTATGGTGTGTGTTCACATTGCTTGGAAACACTGGCATGTGTGTTTCCTGTAGTCTGCACAGAGGACAAAACTCAGGCATAAGGGTACGTAAGTAGTGGCACAAAGTACTGTATGGTACACAGGTAATTCTCATCTGTGTTGGCAAAAAGTGGTGTGTTGTATGTTTGTCTGATGTGTGTGTAATCATGCCTGTACAATGGCTGCAATCATATGTGTGTTACAGGGTATACGTGTGTATTCAGCAACATATATACTCTGTTACAGCAGTATGCCACCTAGAGTAACAGCTGTGCACATCTGTTAAGCAGGGCTATGGCATCAATGACTAGGGTGGTTGACTGGTACTACTGTACCTGTACTTTACATCCACTGCAATGGATGACATCTCTGTTCATGCATTGGAGTGATATACACCCCTGTCTTGAGGTTGTGCAATGTGTCACAAACAGTGTGTCGGGTACTGTTGTATAGTGGTGTGATATATAGAGTGTGCCAGGCACTGTTAGTTAGTTGTGGCTGAGAACCAATAAGTGGTATTGAACGTGTGTAACCTCTGACAGACAATAAGATGGTATATATGTCAGTAAAGGGATATCTGTGGTTAAAGGTGCAAAGTGTGCCACAGGACTCGCTCACACATATTGTTCATATCTTTTTCAGCCAGATGGCCCACCAATGCAATCCATCATACACAGGGGATGAGGAAGAGGTGATACTACAAAGCCTATTGCAGCAGTACACAATGCTGTTCTCCAGAAGCAGCCAGCACCAGCAGGAGCAGACTGCAGTGTGGCAGGAACTTGTTCATCGGGTAAATGACATAGGTATGCATAACTGGACATATGAGCAGGTACGCCATCACTGCAGTGATTTAATTAGACATGTCCGGCGGTGTGCGTCTGATATTCAAAGACAACAGCATGCCACAGGTGGTGGGGTGGCCATTCATCCCCCCCTCACCAGAGTGGAGGAGCTGCTCCTAAGCGTGGTGGCTCCTGGACAACAGCAACATCAATCTCTGACGTGTTGTCATGGAGGCCGGAGCCACCCAGCACATCCACCTGGAGCAAGCAGGTAACATGCCCTATCTGTAGACGACAGTTAACTGTATTGTTAGATTATGTCTACGTGAGATGTGTACTGTGTGTTTAGCAGTTCTGCTGCCTAGTGTTGTGCAATACTGATATTTCAAATAATATCTCACACCTGTGACTGTTGACTGTTGTTATACTGCAGTTTAGCATACCCACTGTAGCAATGCCACTCTTGTGGCCACTGACTAACTCTCTCACATTCTCGTAGGTCCCTCTGGTGTGACAGCAGGGCAGCCGATCCATGCTGGTGAGTGTGTTATAACTGCAATGTTGGTAATGAAATACGCATGTCATAGGTGAGGTGTAGGCCATGTACACGTAACATACCTATGCATAATACATGCTGTGCATGTTTGCTGTAAGACATTGCACAGCTCAGTAATGTCAGTAGCTGCCTCACTGACATGCAATACACAGAGCATAAGACACAGTTGTGGCAACCCCGTACTGCACATTGGATAGGCATAGTTGCAACACCTGTACACAACCTAACATGTTTATCATATGCAGTACACAAAGACATGCTACATATGGCATAACCACACACCCGCTGTAAGGTCACACCTCAGTATCCCACATGTCATCCACACACACATGATGTACCTCAAGGGTAGAGGCCTATCATGGGGCTGTGCAACACTCTTCAACACATAACACAGTCATGTTAGGCAATGGTCCCTATTGGGCACCTCATACACCCATGTACTGTAATACCGCATGATTTTGGTATTGAGTCTATCAGACAATTTTTGATCTTCCAATCTTCTCTTGTGAATAGATCTGTTGAGAATATTTGTTCTCTTCTAGATGTAGTTTTGAGGAACAATATTTTTCTGTTTGATGAATGCTTATATTTGCAACTCACTGGTGTAGCCATGGGTACTTCTGTGGCTAACACTTATGCCAACTTGGTGTTATACCAATGGGAGAAAGCTTATATTTATAATTTGGATAATTATTTTGTAAGTAATATATGTTTTTATCAACGTTTCGTTGATGATTGTTTTATGGTTTGGAAAGGTTCCCTTTCACAGTTGAATGAATTTGTTCATTATTTAAATGCAACCACCAGTTTCTTGAAATTTAAGATGGATGCCTCTGATAGTGAAATTAATTTCTTGGATGTTAAGATACAACTACGTGAGGGTTCTATCCATACCAGTATTCACAAAAAGGAGATAAACTCTGATAGATACATTAATTATTCCAGCATGCATGCCCCACATGTCTTTAAGGGGATTGTTACTTCACAGTTTAATAGAGTTAGTAGATTAAATACTGATTATGCTACATTTAATTTACAGTTGGATGAGATGTCCAAAGAGTTTCTGGATAGTGGTTATGATTCTAAACTAGTTTTAGATTTAAAAAAATAAAGTTTTAGTTAATAGGAAGACAATATTGAAGCCGATTTTTCCTTGGGGATGATGTTGGTTCTGTTAACCTAGAATGTTCAAAAGTATGCACTAGGTATCTTACTAGTTACAATACCTTGACTTGTTTTGTAAAACAAATAATACAGAGGAAATGGGTTGTACTAATGGCCTCTAGTGAGATTAAAGACATTCTTGGTGACAGGCCTTTTTTCTCATATAGAAATATGAAGTCCTTGAAGAATATGTTATGTTACAAAGATTTTTTCAGGCCTATAGAGAGGACTTTTACCACTAAGCCCGGCATGTATGGCTGTTTGAATTGTTCCTGCTGTTCTGATATTGTGGTTGGTTGCAGTGATATGTTCAAACATCCTATTAGTGGTAAAGTTTATCAGTTTAATTTTTCTACCACTTGTGTTACATCTAATGTGGTGTACTTAGGTAATTGCGTGAAATGTACTGCATTCTATGTGGGTAAGACCACTAGAAAGCTAAAAGAACGCATCATTGAACACAAATCGGAGATTAGAAGGGCCATTGACAGTAATGCCTTGTATAAGCACATAGTTGATTCAGGTATTGAACATAGATTCTACTTTAGAGTTATTGGTGTAATACGGCCTCCTGCCAGAAGTGGTGATAGTGGTAATTTACTTGAATTAAAAGAGTATGAATGGATTCTTAGGTTGAACTCTGACCATTTTCCAGGTTTAAATAATATGATTACCTTGAAACCTGTTCTTGTTAAATTGCAACATACTAGGTTGCATTAATGTTATGTTTTTTCTAATTTTTCTAATTTTTCTAATTTTAATGATTTGTTTTATATACTTGTGGTCACATGATTTTTGGACTGTTGGTCATGTGACTTCAGTGACCTGTATTTAAACCATTTGGTTTTTAGATTTGTTTGTATCAGTATTGAGGAAGGATTTTATCCGAAAGCTTTGCTATTATAAAGTGTGTTTTTCTCAGTTCTGGTTGTTATTCATATTTCCTTGCAGCTTGTTCTTTTGCTAATAGTGAATGTAGCCATGGCACTGCAGTTCAGGTACAGCATGCTAGGCGGTGGTCTGTCACACAGTAGTAGCCGTGAGTGACCACAAGATGCATGATGATGATAATGATGGCACATGGTAGTACACCCCATCCAGTTACAGTGACCACAGTACTACAGATAGCGGTCTTTGCTTTGCACCTCATTGTTGTGTGTGTGCAAACATATGCACCTATACACAATATGCATAGCATGTTGTGTGTGTGCTTACATATGCCAGTATACACAATATGCACAGCTGTCACCATCTGTACAAAGAGTCACATATATGTCCTGGAATGCTACTGGGTGCATAGGTCACATGACACACATTGGGTATGTGTGGTGTTTAATGTTGCAGTCATGTAGCATGCCATGTCATGGCTGGCACCGACATATCTGCAATATGTCCCACACTCCCCATAACCACTGTACAATGGCCATGTCGAGCATTGGGATTCCTTCACATCTACATGCACCACTCATCCCATGTCTGTACATTGCATGCATTTGCTACCAGGAACACCATACCTCTCACGTAGAGCTTGCACGGACAACCAAACATGAAAAAACACCAACAGCCAGCAAGATAGTTCCAATGCTTTATTCAATCACAAAATGGACATAAAAATGTCCTATAGCAATAAAGTGCACCAAATTCAAACCGGTTTTGGCATAAAGCCTTCCTCAGTGAAGCTAAATAACTATGCCAACATTGCATATAGCACTCTTTATATATCGTGATACATGATAGGTCCACCAATCATGTTGATGATTGTAGTGCTAGTTAAAAAAGAGCATTTTTCCTGTCTTTTAACTTTGATCATCACATTATATATATACCAAAGAACTGTGAATAGACAACAAATGACATGAGATAAAATATAAAATAATAACAATGCTATAATATGGTATCAATGATTCCTTCAAAAAATATGGGACAGCAGGAATAATAATTTATATACTAATTCTATGATCATATAATATCCACATAGAATCAAAGTTAAGTATTCGGCTGAGTAACACAGTCATATTATATTCAACAATACTACATCATGGTAATAAAACTATATGATATATACCTGTTTAATTATTTACAACAGTGATATATAACACTGTAATATATGAAAAAAATATCAAAAATGATGCAATAACCACAATATATAGTGATGGTTATATTATATTGGATATTAAAGTACATCTGTAAGCCATCTGTGTTGTGTTCCAATAGGACAGCAACCCCAAATTGAATTATAATTCATAAATGGTCACTGAGACCTGGAGAAAACAAGGCTCCAAGATGGATTATCCAATATTTTTCCTTGAAGGTAAGTGTGTTCTCCCAACCTTGTTGATGGCTTCTGTCCCCCACTATTCGGTCGATAATAGTAAACATAAAATTAGCTGTAGGATGTTTGAGTGTATGTTGATACAAGGCATTTGTGGTTTTCTTATTTCTAATGTTGCTTCTGTGTTCACCAATCCTAATCCTAAGTGAGCGTGATGTTTTGCCTACATAAAAGGATGAATGCTGACATGTGGCCAGGTAAATAACCCAGCTGCTGGAGCAATTCCCAAAAATTCTTAAATCGTACACTTTACTTGTGTTAGCACTACTGAACTGTTTAGTTTTATTCACCTGATTACAGGACATACAGTGCCCACATGGAAAAGTGCCCACCAATTCATTTCCACTAATGGTCAATTGCTTATATTTCACTCCCCCACCGTCATGGTGTTTGTAATGTGAAAAAATAGAACCCAGTGTTCTACCCCTTCTATATGAGAATTGGCACCGGTGACCCAGTTGTTGCCTGAGATATTCATTGGCACGTAAAATGTTCCAATTGTTATCCATGATATTCTGAATAATCTGATGATTTCTCCCATATGTTGTTACAAATCTCAGGGCGCAATCTCCTTTGTTGGCTTTACTGGTCTTATACTCCAACAACTGTGTTCTAGGTTGTCTGTCCGAACATGTTTTAGCTGATATAATATCAAATGGGCGATATCCTCTATCCAAAAATCAATTTGCTAAGTCCATACTGGCATCCTCATAATCATCCAACGAAGAACTGATACGTTTCATCCGAAGAAACTGGGATTTTGGAATATTGCGGACACTGTGGCGTGGATGCATACTTGATGCATGTAATAGTGTGTTATATTCTGGATATTAACGATGTATCTTGGTACCCGATGTGTTATCCGGGTTTCTATACACAGTGACATCCAGAAATTCAATTGAAGTTAAATTGCTATTAACAGTAAATTCAATACCCCACACATTATTGTTGAGGTATTCAACGAATTCCTGGAGGTATTCGGTATCTGCACGCCACACCACCCAGCAATCATCCAGATATCTTCGCCAAATGTCCATTTCAACCAAATAGATATTATGTGATGTATTATATATCAAACATTCTTCCAAGTAGGCCATACACAAGTCTGCATAAATGGGAGCAAAGCATGCTCCCATAGCGGTGCCCTGGAGTTGCCAGTAACATTCCCCTTGAAAATATAAAATGTTTTTGTTTAGAACATGTTCAGACATGCAAATGATAAGTGTGTTAAAGCCAGGTGGGTATAAATTTGTCTTATCAAGCCAAAACTGGAGTGCTTGTAAGCCCGCCCAATGTGGAATACTTGTATATAAGGACTTGACATCCAATGTACATAGTAACCAATCTGGTTCAATTTGTGAATCCTCTATGATCTGTAAAAAATGCGTTGTGTCTTTAATCCTTGCTCTAACATGGACTAAAAGTGGTTGCAATTGCTGTGTGAGAAATACTGATAGAGGTTCCGTCAATGAACCATGGCCAGAAACAATCGGTCTTCCAGGTGGAGAAGTCAAAGATTTGTGTATTTTAGGTAGTAAATATAGTACTTGTTTACATGGGTCCTTGACCATAAGATGTTTGGCTGTATTGGATGATATAATCCCTTCCTCAACTGCACTCTGCAAAAATGCATTGATCTCCTTTTTAAATGTAGGAGTAGGGTCTATGCCCATATACATGTAACATTTTGAATCCGACAATTGGCGAAGACCCTCTTGGATGTAATAATCCATATCCAAAATAACTACAGCACCACCTTTATCTGCCTGAAGGATAGCTATTTTGTTGTTATTCTTGAGTTCCATCAGGGCCTTCCTTTCTACCTCATTGATATTATCATGTAGTATATCACTGGTGTATGGTGGGAAGTGTAATTCTCTGAGCACTGCCTGTTGAAATGCAGCTACATGGGTATTGATAGGGGGTTGAAATGTAGATTTAAGAAAACGGAATTCAGTTGATCTTTGAGAATTACTGTTATCTTTATCTGAAAAGAATATTTTAAGGTTAAGACAATGGCAAAACTCTAATAAATCAGTGACTATCTGGTATTGATCACAGAAAAAACTCGGTATGAATCCCAAGCCTTTATTTAAAATCCTTTGTTGATCCACAGTTAGAACGGTTTTGGAAAGATTAAGAACATTATTGAACACAGTCTCATTTATTTCAATAGCACTTGTATCAACCCATCTATAGAGTCCATATCTAGGACTTTTTGAATGTTTGCACCCACCTCTGCATTTGGTGTTCCTCCTAAAGGGATGGGAACATTACTTTTCTTTTTGGCTGGTGAACTCACTGATGGTACGCCTTCACTGTCGGTAAGAGAAGACTCTTCACCCGAGGTACTGGTATACATTTGGTCTTTACGTTTGAGAATAGATCTAGGCCTTTTTCTTGTCTCCACCCTACCATTACCCATAGCTATGTCCTTGAATCTAACTGACCTTTGAATTTCAAAGGGACGTCCACGACTATAGTCTGTAACGTCCCTAGTGATTTTTTTAATTTTCCTTTCTTTTGTTAATTTATAATATTGAGTATGTTCTTTAGAAAGATTCATGACCATGGTTTCATAGTTACTATTAGACTCAAATTTCTTACATTTTATACTAAGATCCTTGACTTCTGCTATATTGATGTCTATTGCTCTTTCATAATAGTCAGCCAGTATTTTTACCAATCTCATAGAGCCTTCCTGTACTGCCTCATTCCATTCCTCAGTCAGCCTCTGTTCAGATTTGCTGACCATCAGTTTTAACCTGATCCGAAGTCCCCTGGGAACTAACTTTTTGAATAAATAGGCTTTAAATAGCCTAAGGTGCCATATATTGGCACATAATCCTTTGAGGGCTTTTTCTAAATTAAAGAAAGCTGACTGACATTCATCTTGTGAAAGAGAAGAGTTTCCATTATTCATGTTGTTGCTTGGGATGGAATCAAGCCCAAAAACTTTGATATCCTCCCGATCAGCACACAACCCCTCACAACAACAGGAAAGTGTACTGATATCCTTATAGGTATATCTGAGCAGGCATTATGCATCACAGCTCTGATAGTCATTGTAGCATTGTTTACACCAGTGTTAGGTCTGAGTATGTATTGTCCACCCATGTGCCACTTGGCTGAAGTGTACAGTGTTGCCAGCATGTGTTAGTGAGTGGACAGTACGTGCGTGATGTGTGCGTTACAAATTAGCAGGTGTACATCTGTGAACATGGTGTGTGTGCACTGTCTGCATGTACATGCATAGTGGGACACTTGGGATGTGCGACATACCCTGTTGTACACATTGTTAACATCTCATGGTATCTTTCGATGGCCAATATGCATTCTACTACAGATATGTACAAACATGGGTACACATGTGTGTATGACATGGGTTAACACTATGCTGTGGGTGATACTCTTGATATCTGTCAATGATCTGCAGTCTAGTAGTATACACCACCTCAACAGTATGACTATAACCAATCATTAGATGATGTCCTGACAAATGACACACAGTTGTACGGAACTCAGTAACAGTTGGATCCTTCTGGTATTATACTATAACAGTAACCAGTGGTATTGTCCACCGCACGTTCCTGGGACCACACCTGTGTGGCATATAGCCCTCTTAGGTACATGCAAACACACTAGGGATATGTCCATCCACATCTGGAAATGCATGCATTGGCCTACACTGCATTCCCTGTTGTCCAATACATGTTGTATAGTCGTAAGCCGACTATGGCATAGTCACCCACATTTACTAGACATACTATCCCGACAGTACCACATAGGTGGTAGCCCTCAACATGTATGTTGGGTACCAATGTGTACAGACAGACACGTGTTATGTCATCTGTCCCTTGGTATCCACATATCCATAGGTATTGTGGGGTCCATCGGTGTTTCACATAACACATTAGGGGCCTGTATGCATATCCACAGGGCTGTTGTACACCTTTAATGACTGTCAATTACTGCCAGTCGTTGTTGTGTATGAACATGTGTGACATATACCCCAGGCAATTACCCTCACTCACAGTACTCTATAATACATGTCATGGGTGTGTGTGGCACAGATGCCCTTGGCCACGGATCACTACAGTGGTGGGGCTTGTCGCATACATACATATGTGACCTATGATCTGAGGAGCAGCGGCACAATCTGTCAAAGGAAACAAATGTATTCATGTAGTATGCAGGCTTCACACCTATGTACTGTTTGAGGTCACATGTACACATATTAATTTGCCACTCAGATACCCGATGTGTGCAATGCACATACTGTTTTAATCATATGTCATACTGTAGTAAAAGCAAAACCCACACTCCATTGACTGCCTGTGGCACACACACAGCGTTTGCAGGATTCAAACCCCTACCTAACTATGTTATGACACTAGAGACGTATGCATTAACATGGCACGCTATATGCTTTCCTAGGTGGTTTCTCTTCTCCTGATATATTTGTAGGATGCTGACATCATCAAACATTCCAAAGAGGGATGTACCTCTTTTATTGTGTTTTCCCAGTCTCCAAAAAGGCTACTCCTCGCAAAGGAAATCATACACACACAGTCAGGAGGATTCAAACCCCTACCTAACTATCACGCTCAATCCACAGACTCGACTTCCACTCAGCTCGAACAGAGAATCCACCAAATAGATTTAAAGTGTTTAATATTCCAACACAAAAAAACAAACAAGCCAACGGTAAAAAACACTCGTAGTGCATAAACAGGTTAAGCGCTTTCATCCGAAATATTCAGACTTCATCAGAACCAATGAAAGCAGGCTGATACCTTCTATTTAAATCTTTTTGGCGCCAACAAAGATCTAAAAGGAACACTACCATTTAATCTATTACTTGATTAACTGAGAATTTGACCATGACATAATTACACTTCAGAACATTTAAAAAATATAGTTTTAAAAAACAATCACATAAATAACATTCATCCTACTGTCAATTCATATATATATATATCTAAATTACAATGATAATAATAAATAAATAATTAATTAGAAGTACAATGTATAAAAATATATAAAAATATATGTGTTTGAATATGTAAAAACTAGCTCTTAGTATAAGGACTTGTAATAGACTAATATTATAATATAATCTACATATAATATACAATAAAGTGCTTTTAAGTGGCTATATTCAAAGTACAAAGACCTCTCAACAAAACTCTTTTTTATTTCATAAGAAGAAAGGGTTTTAAACTTATATATTCATTGATGCCAGGGGAGGTAGTGGCATCAAGAATAATTTGCCATTTACTTTCCAGTAAACTTAAATACACTTTCCAATTACCCATATCTACAGATGTTTCAACCTTATCTATAATACTAAACTTAAAAGTGTGTTCTTTCCCTTTATCAATCGCATGCTTACTAAGTGCATTTTTAATGTCCCCCTTTCCCACTTTGTAAGTGTGTTCGTAGATGCGGGTTTTTAATTTCCTTTCAGTCTTACCCACATAGTAAGCTTGACAGCGTACACATGTGGCAAGGTAAACAACCCTTTGCGTATTACAATTACCCATTAAACATTTACATTTACTTTTCATGCCATTATTTAATACAATACTTTTGCTCTCATTTATGTATTGACACTGTCGACAGGATCCACACTTAACAGTACCCTTTTTTTGGTTCATAATTTTATTAGATTGTGATCCACATTCCAATATCTTTTTAATATTTCTAGATGTTTTGTAGACTACAACTGGTTGTTTCCCAACAATTGGGCCAATCATCTCAGTACTAGTTAATAACTGCCAGTGTTTCCGTAAGATTTCTTTTACTATATTAGTGTATGCGTTAAACATGATAACACATACCTTCCTATCCTCATGTTCATTATTCACCTTCATAGGTCTAGTTTTCCCTAATAGGGGTGGAAATCTGTTACCCCACTGACTTTTCACATACTCTACAACATCATCTAACATATTCTTGGGATACTCACGTTCAGTAAACATCTTATGAATAAGATTAAGTTCGTCAATCATGTTTTCCTTGTTAGATGTCATTCTGGCCCCACGAATGCATTGTCCCTTTACAACATTTTTAAAAATGTGTGGTGGATGATTGCTCCCAAATTGGATGTAATCGTTCGAAAATGTTGTCTTCCTATACAATTTGGAAGAAAAGCCATCACCCTCAACACTGATGTAAGTGTCCAAGTATGGGATGCCTACCTGACTAGTTTGATGTGTAAATTGTAAAAATTCCGTTGTATTATTTATATACATCATAAAATCAGTTATGATGTTGATTGGTCCATTCCATACTATAAATAAATCATCCAAAAATCTCGTATATAGGGATATGTATTTGAAATATTCACTGGTGAATATATACGTGTGTTCCCACTCGAGCATAACCATATTAGCAAATATGGGTGCACAAGATGCACCCATAGCTACCCCTCGTGTTTGTCTATAGTATTCACCTTGATATTGTATATAGTTGTGGTCCAGAATAAGACTCATCATATCTACCATAAGGTTGACTTTATCCCAAGTTAGTCCTGAAAACTTCCTTAAGCTATTACTGAAGAATTCTAAACCAATTGTTTTGGGTATGCATGAAAACAGATCTTTGACGTCAATGGTCAATAATGTAATATCCTTTCTCCATATATCTGATGTTAACTTACTAAGAAAGTCCCAAGAGTCTTTAATCAGATGTGGGACTTTAGAATAAATATGCTTGGTCCATTGGTCAATTACTACACCTATATTGAAAGTCTTTGATCGAGAGCCAGATATAATAGGTCTAAAGCGGGGGTATCTAATGCATTTGTGTAATTTTGGTATTCCTACAATATTGGCCATCTTCGGGTGTTCAATCCTGATGAAATTATATAGTTCATTAGTTATTCGATTGTCCAATAAATACTCTTCTATAACCAAATCAATCCTGTGATGACCTATATTGATTTGGTTTATGGACACTTCCTCATAATTTCCCGATAGATGCAATATTTCATGTATTTCTTTTTGGTATTGTGTTGTGTCAAATATTACTATACCCCCTCCTTTATCTGGTTTCATGATGCGTATGTTCTTATTATTGATTATATTATCTATAGTATGTCTTTCCTCATTTGTTAAATTGTCTTGAAAAACATGATTCAAACTATTCCTCTTTTTAATAGTGAAATTTAAATCATATATCTCTCTACTGACCACTTTCTCAAAGGTAAGTACTGATGGATGAGCCACCGGTATATAAGTGCTAGGTTTCACTAGTCTCTGATATGTATTATGGGCATCATTAATCTTTTCTTTATCATGGAATTGTACAGCCAGATTGAGGCGTCTACAAAACAATTTAATTTCTTTGATCGTATCATATAAGTTGAACTTTGTGCTCGGTATGTATTTCATCCCTTTCCCAAATAAGGAGTAAAAACTGTCAGTGATAACAAAATCTGTATAATTATATACTTTAAGCCCATTATATGTATGTATCTGCGGGGCTTGATTTCCTATATCATGGTTAATATGTATCGGGGTACTACTATTATCATCGGGTTGAGTGTTTTCACCATCTGAGCATACAATACCCCTATAATTCAACGCCATAATTTCAATTTCTTTCACTTTCTCCGTCACTATCTTCGTTGCGTGAATTTTGGGGCTGGGTAAAACCTCCCCCCTTGAAAATTTGTGTCATTAAATCTTTGATTTTTTCTTTTACCTGTATTCTGAAACTCAGTACCATCCCTAACTTCTCTGTTATTCTGTGGCCACACATAAGCTCTCCCAATATTATATTGTTCAATGTCCCTTTCTAGTTTATGTAACTTCCTATTAAAAACAGTACTTGCTCTATTGTTAGCAATATTAAATTGCTTAGAATATAATTCATACCATAGGTCAAACTCAATTGATAAACTTGATTGATAAAGGGAAAGAACACACTTTTAAGTTTAGTATTATAGATAAGGTTGAAACATCTGTAGATATGGGTAATTGGAAAGTGTATTTAAGTTTACTGGAAAGTAAATGGCAAATTATTCTTGATGCCACTACCTCCCCTGGCATCAATGAATATATAAGTTTAAAACCCTTTCTTCTTATGAAATAAAAAAGAGTTTTGTTGAGAGGTCTTTGTACTTTGAATATAGCCACTTAAAAGCACTTTATTGTATATTATATGTAGATTATATTATAATATTAGTCTATTACAAGTCCTTATACTAAGAGCTAGTTTTTACATATTCAAACACATATATTTTTATATATTTTTATACATTGTACTTCTAATTAATTATTTATTTATTATTATCATTGTAATTTAGATATATATATATATGAATTGACAGTAGGATGAATGTTATTTATGTGATTGTTTTTTAAAACTATATATTTTTAAATGTTCTGAAGTGTAATTATGTCATGGTCAAATTCTCAGTTAATCAAGTAATAGATTAAATGGTAGTGTTCCTTTTAGATCTTTGTTGGCGCCAAAAAAGATTTAAATAGAAGGTATCAGCCTGCTTTCATTGGTTCTGATGAAGTCTGAATATTTCGGATGAAAGCGCTTAACCTGTTTATGCACTACGAGTGTTTTTTACCGTTGGCTTGTTTGTTTTTTTGTGTTGGAATATTAAACACTTTAAATCTATTTGGTGGATTCTCTGTTCGAGCTGAGTGGAAGTCGAGTCTGTGGATTGAGCGTGGTGGTGTTCTTTTTATTTCTTCTTGGTTGCAGTATGACAGACGCGATCCCCACTGAGGCTTCATGGAGCAGGGAGGAATACACGTCATTACGAGCGGAGGTCACGTCCTTACAAACGGATGTACAAAAGCTACTGGATATGGTTGGTAAACTCATGGCGCCGAGTTTACAAGGAAGAAATACAGCTGGTATTACATCTACTAACGCGGAGGTTATATTGGACAATTCAGCGTTTGTAGCTGAACGAGTATCCATAAACAGTTCTATTGATATTCCGAATGGCCAAGGAGCATGTACTGAGAAAACGCCTAACACAAAAGTGGATAATAAATGTACTAATGAGACAAGAGTGCCGGAGGCTGATTTCACCTTTGATTTCAGCTTGTTTCACGTATCTAGAGAAAATCAACGACTGGGAGCTCGCCCTAAAGAACGGGACAATATTAAAACCTATTCCCATGCAACAGGGAAAGGCATCGTGAAACCTAAAGGTACTGATAAGTTTATTTCTAGTCCTAAGTATGGGAAATCGAGTTCCTACAAAAATATTGTGGGACCCAGGACTATTAGTAATCAGAATGATAATGTATGTAAAAACAAGGATGTTTTTCACGATTTTATTACAGATGAATTTGATTTTTTGGATAAAATGGATAGACAAAATGTTTTTAATAAAAACAATGATAATAGAGGAATGTCTGATAATATTAAAACAAAAATTTTTACATTAGGTAAAAAATTGATACAGTTGAAAAGTGCTAAAATTGATAACGCTTATTTAGACAAATGTTTGAAAGCACAGTTGATTCCAAAGGGGATGCGTTTTTTCAAACTGCCGTTAGGTATTGAATATAATACTACGGTGATACAAGATTTTAATAAATTATTTGACAATTTTGGTGTTATGTATATTAAGTTAATTATGAAATATAATGATGAGAAAATCATGGTCTTATTTAATGAATTAGAAACACTGAATGATGAAATTGTGAATGATATTGAGTTTGACCTATGGTATGAATTATATTCTAAGCAATTTAATATTGCTAACAATAGAGCAAGTACTGTTTTTAATAGGAAGTTACATAAACTAGAAAGGGACATTGAACAATATAATATTGGGAGAGCTTATGTGTGGCCACAGAATAACAGAGAAGTTAGGGATGGTACTGAGTTTCAGAATACAGGTAAAAGAAAAAATCAAAGATTTAATGACACAAATTTTCAAGGGGGGAGGTTTTACCCAGCCCCAAAATTCACGCAACGAAGATAGTGACGGAGAAAGTGAAAGAAATTGAAATTATGGCGTTGAATTATAGGGGTATTGTATGCTCAGATGGTGAAAACACTCAACCCGATGATAATAGTAGTACCCCGATACATATTAACCATGATATAGGAAATCAAGCCCCGCAGATACATACATATAATGGGCTTAAAGTATATAATTATACAGATTTTGTTATCACTGACAGTTTTTACTCCTTATTTGGGAAAGGGATGAAATACATACCGAGCACAAAGTTCAACTTATATGATACGATCAAAGAAATTAAATTGTTTTGTAGACGCCTCAATCTGGCTGTACAATTCCATGATAAAGAAAAGATTAATGATGCCCATAATACATATCAGAGACTAGTGAAACCTAGCACTTATATACCGGTGGCTCATCCATCAGTACTTACCTTTGAGAAAGTGGTCAGTAGAGATATATGATTTAAATTTCACTATTAAAAAGAGGAATAGTTTGAATCATGTTTTTCAAGACAATTTAACAAATGAGGAAAGACATACTATAGATAATATAATCAATAATAAGAACATACGCATCATGAAACCAGATAAAGGAGGGGGTATAGTAATATTTGACACAACACAATACCAAAAAGAAATACATGAAATATTGCATCTATCGGGAAATTATGAGGAAGTGTCCATAAACCAAATCAATATAGGTCATCACAGGATTGATTTGGTTATAGAAGAGTATTTATTGGACAATCGAATAACTAATGAACTATATAATTTCATCAGGATTGAACACCCGAAGATGGCCAATATTGTAGGAATACCAAAATTACACAAATGCATTAAAAAACCCCCCTTTAGACCTATTATATCTGGCTCTCGATCAAAGACTTTCAATATAGGTGTAGTAATTGACCAATGGACCAAGCATATTTATTCTAAAGTCCCACATCTGATTAAAGACTCTTGGGACTTTCTTAGTAAGTTAACATCAGATATATGGAGAAAGGATATTACATTATTGACCATTGACGTCAAAGATCTGTTTTCATGCATACCCAAAACAATTGGTTTAGAATTCTTCAGTAATAGCTTAAGGAAGTTTTCAGGACTAACTTGGGATAAAGTCAACCTTATGGTAGATATGATGAGTCTTATTCTGGACCACAACTATATACAATATCAAGGTGAATACTATAGACAAACACGAGGGGTAGCTATGGGTGCATCTTGTGCACCCATATTTGCTAATATGGTTATGCTCGAGTGGGAACACACGTATATATTCACCAGTGAATATTTCAAATACATATCCCTATATACGAGATTTTTGGATGATTTATTTATAGTATGGAATGGACCAATCAACATCATAACTGATTTTATGATGTATATAAATAATACAACGGAATTTTTACAATTTACACATCAAACTAGTCAGGTAGGCATCCCATACTTGGACACTTACATCAGTGTTGAGGGTGATGGCTTTTCTTCCAAATTGTATAGGAAGACAACATTTTCGAACGATTACATCCAATTTGGGAGCAATCATCCACCACACATTTTTAAAAATGTTGTAAAGGGACAATGCATTCGTGGCCAGAATGACATCTAACAAGGAAAACATGATTGACGAACTTAATCTTATTCATAAGATGTTTACTGAACGTGAGTATCCCAAGAATATGTTAGATGATGTTGTAGAGTATGTGAAAAGTCAGTGGGGTAACAGATTTCCACCCCTATTAGGGAAAACTAGACCTATGAAGGTGAATAATGAACATGAGGATAGGAAGGTATGTGTTATCATGTTTAACGCATACACTAATATAGTAAAAGAAATCTTACGGAAACACTGGCAGTTATTAACTAGTACTGAGATGATTGGCCCAATTGTTGGGAAACAACCAGTTGTAGTCTACAAAACATCTAGAAATATTAAAAAGATATTGGAATGTGGATCACAATCTAATAAAATTATGAACCAAAAAAAGGGTACTGTTAAGTGTGGATCCTGTCGACAGTGTCAATACATAAATGAGAGCAAAAGTATTGTATTAAATAATGGCATGAAAAGTAAATGTAAATGTTTAATGGGTAATTGTAATACAAGGGTTGTTTACCTTGCCACATGTGTACGCTGTCAAGCTTACTATGTGGGTAAGACTGAAAGGAAATTAAAACCAGATTCACGAACACACTTACAAAGTGGGAAAGGGGACATTAAAATGCACTTAGTAAGCATGCGATTGATAAAGGAAAGAACACACTTTTAAGTTTAGTATTATAGATAAGGTTGAAACATCTGTAGATATGGGTAATTGGAAAGTGTATTTAAGTTTACTGGAAAGTAAATGGCAATTATTCTTGATGCCACTACCTCCCCTGGCATCAATGAATATATAAGTTTAAAACCCTTTCTTCTTATGAAATAAAAAAGAGTTTTGTTGAGAGGTCTTTGTACTTTGAATATAGCCACTTAAAAGCACTTTATTGTATATTATATGTAGATTATATTATAATATTAGTCTATTACAAGTCCTTATACTAAGAGCTAGTTTTTACATATTCAAACACATATATTTTTATATATTTTATACATTGTACTTCTAATTAATTATTTATTTATTATTATCATTGTAATTTAGATATATATATATATGAATTGACAGTAGGATGAATGTTATTTATGTGATTGTTTTTTAAAACTATATTTTTTAAATGTTCTGAAGTGTAATTATGTCATGGTCAAATTCTCAGTTAATCAAGTAATAGATTAAATGGTAGTGTTCCTTTTAGATCTTTGTTGGCGCCAAAAAAGATTTAAATAGAAGGTATCAGCCTGCTTTCATTGGTTCTGATGAAGTCTGAATATTTCGGATGAAAGCGCTTAACCTGTTTATGCACTACGAGTGTTTTTTACCGTTGGCTTGTTTGTTTTTTTGTGTTGGAATATTAAACACTTTAAATCTATTTGGTGGATTCTCTGTTCGAGCTGAGTGGAAGTCGAGTCTGTGGATTGAGCGTGGTGGTGTTCTTTTTATCCCTACCTAACTATGTTAGGATAACTACAGAAATACACATTAACACAGCACGCTATATGCTTTACTGGGTGGTTTTTGTTCACCTGATATATTTGTAGGATGCTGACATCATCAGACATTCCAAAGAGGGATGTACCTCTTTTAATGTGTTTTGCCAGTCTCCAAAAAGGCTACTCCTCTCAAAGGAAATCATACACATACACCCCCCCCCCCCCACACACACTGTTAGTGCTTGCAGGATTCAGACCTCTAGCTAACTATGTTACGATACTAGAGAGATACGCATTAACACGGCATGCTATATGCTTTATTGGGGGGTTTTTGTTCTCCTTGAATATTTGTAGGATGCTGACATCATCAGACATTCCAAAGAGGGATGTACCGCTTTTAATGCATTTCCCCTGTCTCCAAAAAGGCTACTGGTCTCAAAGGAAATCATACACATACACTGCCAGCGCTTGCAGGATTCAAACCCCAACCTAACTATGTTATGATACTAGAAAGATATGCATTAACATGGCGCACTATGTGCTTTACTGGGTGGTTTCTGTTCTCCTGGTATATTTGTAGGATGCTGACATCATCAGACTGGACATGGAAATGTGTGTGCACTTTCTTTTATGCAATCGCAGGAATGATCCATGTGGGTCGGTAGGTATCAACAGCTTGAACAGGACCCTGTGAGTCGCACCTTGTGTGACCTATCTGTGGACACACTGACATCCCTTCATATGTCAACACATATCTATGCACAGATTGTTGGTTTTGTGGATATTACATGTGTCTGTGATGTTGATGAAGAGCTATGCAAATTCTATGTGGGACATGTGTAGCTCTGTTCAGTGATGTATGTCCTAGGTGGCTGCCTTGCAAATGGTGTAGCATGTTTGGGAACCATGATCTGCACATGAACATACCACAGTTGGTAGGGTTGTGTGTTTGTCAGCTTCCAATAGCTCTGTTTATGCCATGACGCACTCCATGGCCTTGCAGATCAGACTTTATAGGCTTACTGGACTATACTTCTCATGGTGTGTTGTACACCCACACTTGTGGGGAGTGCCATATGTTGCTGTAACACATTCGACAGTTCCAGACCCTGTGGAGTGGGTAAGGCTCAACAGACTATTCAGGTGCAGGGTCTGTTTGTTCTGTAGTGCATGCATGACACATATTGGGAAACATTGTAATGCAATTGCTGCCATGCTTTTGGCTTTGGGGGCAGCTGGTCAGCCATTCTACACGTGATATCTCCTGGTATGATGTCAGGGAGTATCATCAGTGGGAGGTGAGTGTGTATATATGGGCCTGTCTGACAGGATATCGGCATTGTCAGTAAGGTACAGTTGGCCCTGACTCAGGACATATATGAGTGTACATTACTATTTATGACATAGCTGAAGGACATGTCATGATTCTCAGTCTGGACTCCTTCTCAGCTACTCTTTACAAAACACCAACAAACCTGAGCACTAATCCCGGTTATACTCTTTTACACCCTTAACACCCTACTGATCCTTTGTGATCAGGCTACAGAGTATGTCATCATAATATACTGGCATGTCCAGGGGTCGGTTTCGTGTGTACTCTCCAGTCCAGCTAGTGAATATTGTGGTTATGACACAATGTCACATCTGCCTCATGCACACAGACAACCCTCTCCTTCTCCCAACACACTCAGATATATGTGAGAGATGCAACAATATTGACATACAGGAGGCTGAGGTCTCTCGACCCATGACTGGCATGGTCTATCAGGTGGTGAAGGTGACCACACACACCACATATCAGTCTCACATACACCGATAGCAACAGCAATCAAACCACATTATCACACATACACATACTCGGAGGCTCTTCATACACTCTGCCTAAGCAGCAGAGACCTCCAAAGCAGACACACAAACAACTGCTACCCCACTACAATACGCACATGTAACATAGTTCACAATGTCAGTGTGTCACACAGTCACTGCCCTTCGGGCTAAACAGCACACCTGATACACTTGTAATAGGTGACACAGTGTCAGACACACTGACGTCCCACTCACCAGGCCAAACAAGGGAATAGTCACTTTGAGCTGTCTCTCAGGTGCCAGGATCCGCCACATAACTCATGCACTCAGGTCACTCCAGTGCAAGTCCAGGACTGGCTCCATCATTGTCCATGCTGGTGCATACAACCTCAGACGTTCCTCCCTGGATCACATGACATGATACATAGAGGAACTCTCTGATCATGTAGCCCAGGCCAGTATGACCCTGACCTTGTCTAGCATCTTACACTCACCAAGTATGATATCTCAGTATACCAACAAATTGATCATGTTTAACAGTTGGCTAATATATTGGTGTTATTCAAAGGGGTGTATCTGTCAGCCTGGAGTGACATGCTCGACATGCCACGTAGCTTCCCTATGGACAGCTAGCAGCTGTCACCCTTGAACTTTTGAATACTGGCTAAGGCACTTGCTGCCACCATACTGCCTTATGTAAGCGGGGCTCAAAAGACAGACCCACCTCCATAGACATTACAGAGTACATGACACTGAGGGTAATGCTGCTCATCACCAGATGTATTACCCTCACATTGACCACACTCAGGAATCTCCTCAGTATGGAGAATAGCAATATCTGTGCACTAACAGACACATGGTTCAGGCTCCCACATGCTCACCAGCACTACCAGGTTATATTTCATACCATGCTTTCTGACCACATAACTCGGAATGGCCAACACAAATAGGGGGAGTATCCATATACATCACAGATACACATACCTTTGGGTTGGTAGCACTGCAGAAAGCATCACAGACCATACATATGCTCCTAACATTGTGCAAATCTGCCTTTTGGTTTGTTGCCTGCTACAGACCACACTCACAAACTCAGCAACCGCACTCGTCTTTCCGGGAAACACTGGACAATATGACGGTCTCCCCAAACACCATTATATTGGGTGACATCAAGTACACACACATTGACTGGGAATAGTACTCAGGCCCCAACACCCTTGCCCAACAGTTGCTACAATTTGTAAACTCATATGCTATGGCACAACCGGTCACCACTCCCACAAGAGGTGACAACATATTGGACATGATCATCACCAACATGGGGACTCTATGTTCCACACCTGCGATATACCCCTCATTGGTAAGGACAGAACATACTTTATCTCACTGGACATCCATATCCCGCCCCCACACCCATCCTGGGTAATCTTGGTGAACTTCCCAAAAGACACCGTCACACCTCTCCATACCACGGTGGTATCCTTCAGAGACCCTGGGTCAGTGGTAAGTATGGCTCAGACTGCTGAATCCTTTACATACACATTCTATGGACAACTAGTGCACTGCATGGATCATGCTATCCAAAATAACACCTGGACTCACTCCTCCAATGGCAGGGGACCTGTCTGGTGGATCCCGGCCATTAATACACTATACAACAAAAGGAGGAAGCTACTAGATGATAGAGCACAATCCCAGACAGGGAAGGCATCTGTAATCTGTACTAGCAGACAACTACAATCACTCATGTATTTATGTCAGGCCCGCTTCTAACGGACAATTGCACAAGACACATCGGACACTCACAAGGCCTTCTTCAGTTAATTCAGGTACCTGGCTGGACACTCACTGATATGCTGTGTGTTACTGCATACTGACTGAACATACCCTGAACCTACAGATATTGCCAACATCCTGGCAACCAGGTTCAATGCAGATGTCTCCCCCCATCCCCCCTAAGAAGGTACTGATCATCCCAACAGAGTGTAACCTCCCTGACATCACGAATAAACAGGTGAGTACTGCCCTCCCCACAGCAGACAACACAGCATCAATGGGACCAGACAGTGTGGCGGCCTGTGTCATACACGGCCTTCATGACAGACGTAACCCTCACATTACATCACTGTTCGATATCAGGGTTACTGCAGGATTTGTATCCATGGAATGGTGTACAGCGATAGTGGTCCCGCTCCACTGAATACTGCCATAACAGACCACAGACAATATTGGCCTATAAGGCTAACTAGCCTGTTCTGCAAAGCTATGGAGTGTATTGTAATGGGACCCATGCACATAGACATGGGAAACCTACAGACACTAGGTTCTACACATTACAGCATTGTTGTGGGCAGATCTTGCCTGTTGGACCTGTTTGTATTCTTTAAACAGTTACCAGGTCCATCAGTGTTGGAACGGTTGCCCACACAGCCTGCCTGGACCTTGCACAACCCTTCAACACAATACTCCACACGGCCATTATGCATAGGCTCACCGGCATCAATATTGACACATATCTCAAACGATGGATTGCTACCTGGATCAAGGATAGCACCCACATGCTCAGTGTTGCAGGTGCCATGTCTGACTATACACCAGTTACACATGGCATTCCACAAGGCTCAGTCCTGAGACCTCTCTTGTCCAGTATATATTTGTGTGATGGACAGGCTATCACAGGAGGGATATGGCTGCCCATGTTCGCAGATGACTGCAAACTGGGTGCCATAATCAACTCTCCAGCTGGCACATGCATACTCATACAGGGTCTCACAGAGATTGGATGACTGGTGCCTGAGCCATGGCCTACGGCTACATGCCAATAGTTGCATAGTCATCCCCTTTGAGAATGACAACATGCCCACACATTACCACATAGGTAGTAATCCATTACATACGGTAGTAGTTGTTATGGGTTTGGGGACATGACCTGTTCGTACTCTCACCTTTGACAATCACATTGCCAAAGTGGTTAGACAGTACTTCTACATAGCCCACCGTATCCCACATAGTTTCATGTGTTGATCACGTGTGGTCATTCTGCCCCTATACTCATCACAACCATGCTTGGTTACTATGCCACATTTGGGTTGTACCTTACCCAACACCTGCAGCAACTGTAATGGCCACAAATGTTACTCATCAAGCAGATGTAGGGACTCACACGGATGCCCTGCACAGTGCAGATACAGTAACTCCAGCTCTACTCAGTCACTTACCACCTACACAGATGTGTTGTGTGCCTGTAGTTTAAGGCAATATCTGACCCAGAATTAATGGACATGCTCCACCTCAGGATATCCAACTCCCTTGGAGCTACACACTCCAGGGACATATACCTCAGCACAGATGTTAATAGGACATGCTGGGGGGACAGATTATTATCCGAAAGGCTCCACTCACTGCAGAGTGTAGTTCCAGTTTTGCATAAGCAGAGCCACCCACTGACCACCTACAGGTGACATCTTGACAAGTGGATGGGTGATCGTATGTGTACCCATGGGATGTCTTCTGGGTCCCTGCTAGACAGAGGCACAATACACTAAACGTAAATGGGCTATCTTGTTTGACCTACTATTTACAGGCACAGTGTTCTGATTTGACTGGGTTGCAGCAGCCAAACACACTCTGGCTATGCTTGTACATGCCCTAGGGCAGATAGCCTAGTATCAACCTCTGAACCCATGAAAATGTTCATGATGCACAATGTTTATTGCTGATACTGTTTGCAGGTTTTTATCATCTTTGCTTTCCCACTTTCTATGAACCACTTAGGTATCTGCAGAACATATTTGATTATGACAGGGTTCCACTATATTATATACGTGTCTGTTGTCATATAAGTGTGTGCACAGGGCAGATTGCTGGATAGTGAGAGGTTCCTGGGTTAACACATGCAACTGCCTGATATGTTTGACCCACTGCTGTACTCCAACATGGCCTAAGTGTGTGAGCATGCCCAGTTCAGACTGTCAGTGTTCTGTTGCCTGACATTTGTCTCATGTATTCAAGTGTGTGAGCATGCCCAGTGTGACCTTTCAGTATGTTGCTGTCGGAGGTCCACTACATTGTTGATGTATGTGTACATGACCACTATTAACATTTCTACTGTGTGTGTTGAAAGTCAGGTTCTATTCTTATTACAGGACTCACCTTTGTGTCATAACTCGACAGGGATTATGCTGTGCCTGCAGGGTTTCCATGGAATACTTATCAACATTTCTTCATACAAGTTAACCACTGCAATACTGTCATGGTTTAGTGGTTCAGTACTATGACTACAGTGCGCAGTATCCTGGGTTCGAGGGCCATTACCGCTTATTTTTTCATACTGAGCAGACCAGACTGCTTAAGGGCCAGTAGAGCAACTATGAGCATGTTGGCTTTTGTTCAGCTATGCCCTACTTAGACCCAGCTTGTCCAACATTGCTCAATATTAACCATCATTGCTGGACGTTGGCCAATATTACTCAACATTGACCACATTTGTACTAGTTGGTGTGTGCGATTTTGTTTACATATACTACATGGTGGTAAATGCTGTTTAGCACTGCTTTATATTGCTTAACACATGGCAATCATGCCTCAGGTGTTGATGCAGGGCTGCCCATGTGAGATGCACATACTACACTCCCTATACATGTTTGAAAGCAGGTCTTGTCAACGTAGGCATCCCTTTTACTATATGTGTGGGTCAGAGAGAGGTATCATTTCCAGAGTTCCTACTGAGCCAGTGTATGTGCTATGTGTTGCCTCTTTGCCAAGGCCAAAGCATACTGGGCACACCTCCTTCTGCCTACTGGGGCAGGCTCAGGTTGTTCCTTATCCGAGTCATGCTCTGCCTGTGATGGCCCTGGCAATGGTGGGGGGCTGTTTGGCCCGGGCCTATGCTGGTCCTGCTGCAGCTGTATTTGCAGGATCATATTATGTAGCATAGCACATACCATGACAATTTGGGTACATGTAGTTGATGAGTACAGCAAGGCTCCACCAGATGTGTCCAGGCACCGGAACCGTGACTTGAGCAGCCCAAACACATGCTCAATTACATTTCGTGTTTGTGCGTATGCCTCATTATGGCTTTCCTGTTCAGGTGTGTGTGCATTTCTGATGGGTGTCATCAGCCACAACTCCAGTGCATAGCCAGCATCCCCCACTAGGTGTCCATGTGGGATGTCCCCATTGGCAAATGTCTGGTACAGCTGCATCAGATGCCAGATATGGGAGTCATGGTAGCTTCCAGGGCAGCCAGCACACACATTCAGTATTATGCCCTGGGCATCACACACGACCTGGCAGTTGATGGAGGGGAAGCCCTTGCGGTTGAAGTAGACCCTACCCCGCTCACCGACTGGTGCTTTGATGCATATGTGCGTGCATTCTATTGCACCCACTACCTCAGGGTATTCCGCTATTTGCTGGAAGAGACGCATATTGCTGGACAATACCTCACGGGAATTGGGGAAGTATACATGATCACTGACATGTGCTGACATGGCATCCAGGAACTGGTGCAGTACCCTGGATGCGGATGCCTGTGATATTCCCATTATGTCACCAGTTGGTCCCTGGAAGGTACCTGTTGCTAATATTCTTAGGCCAACACATACCTTAGTTTCCACTGGGATGGGTTCCCCTCTGTTGGTTCTGTGTGTGAGATGTGGCCTGCACAGCTCAACAATTTGCTGCAAGAGGTCTCTGTCCACTCTATAGCACTCCACTATCTCCAGCTCATGTAGCCCCTGGTATGTTACCCTGGGCCTGTACACTCTTCTCTGTCTCCTCACTGTGGGTTGTCCAGCAGCATTTGCATTATCACCACCCTCAGCATGTTGCATATGTTGCCTTATAACAGCAATGGCAGCCCCTAACATTTTTTGTCTCTGTACAGCTTTTTCAATTTTCACTTCTATTAGCTTACTGCAGTGTTGCAGTGTCTCTTGAGAGAAACATAATGGACTGTTGTTTGCAGTGTTTTAAGTGTTGGGCTGGGCTGGGCTAGTGTTCTGCCTGGGTAATTGCCTGATTCTGATTGTTTTCACCTGCTAGCTCTGCTAGTACTCCCTGGTAACTTCCCTACTATTTGGTGTGCTTCCCTTTTCCTTTCTGTTTCCTGGGGGGGGGGGGAGTGCTGCGCACACAAGTGCAATCAAGCACACAGCAGCTCACATGCGTGCACACATGCTTACATGGACTACAACTTGCTTATTCATGTTAAAACGCACGCACACCGGCGCAAACGTGCTTACAACTATTTACATAGCTTTACATATGCTTACTCAAGCTTACACATGCGCACACACGCTAACAAGCATGCACACTGTCTTACTCAGGTTTACTGGTGCGCACACGCATGCATGCTCAGCAAGAAACTCTGGTGTTATCCATGACATACACCTTCCATTTATTGACTTTACCTTGCCTACCTGTTGACACACCTCTTTCAATAATATGTAATTGTCGGCTGACACATGACACTTTGCTCCAATGAGCTTCACTCCTTTCATACATACCCCCCTCGTGATGTCACCTATCTTCTACTCTGTTACTCCCCTTATCCTACTCCTACACTCCACTGACTGTGCTCATTTCCTATGTAAACTTGCGATTCACTATCCTAACTCTCATTTGCATAGGATTGCCTACTGATGCTTGGTTACATCTCTTAGACTGAGATTCCCCCCTTAGCAACCTCTACTCGGTGGCCATGTTGTCTTCAGCCTGCCATTCACTTGCATTGTAAATTCATTTTAGCTATAAAATCCACATTTGTGGATCTTAATTATTAATTTTCTGTTTTTTAGGGTGCAGCACGTTTGTGCAGCGCTGCGCTACGGTTAAACCCTGGAGATCGGGATGAAAAAAAAAGTTATTTTATTTCTATTTTGCATCTCTTCCCATTGCCAATGGCCATATTTTTGGCCATTGGCATGCTTCCTCCTGTAAATGCATGCTTCTTTTGCAGCTGTCATGGCTCCGTTTTGCTATTTGCAGAACCTTACTCAGTTATCAACTGAGTACATTTCTGCAAATAACACTACTCCTACTCGTACAGGGTCGGGTTTCCTGGATTGTAAATTTACCTCATTTGCATAGCTTCCACCTGTAATTGAGGTAATTTGCATATCCAAGCCCTGTCTATGTAGGACTAGTTTAAGGAGCTCTGTTACACACCCCTACCGGCTCTTCCTGGATCGCTCAGCGGACATGTTGGCTGCATGGAGTCTTACTCTACTCTTAGACTCCGTGCAAGCCTTCGTGAATCCGGCCCTCTGTCTCTCTCAGATAGTTCTTAAATCAATATATCAAATATTATTGCTGGGTTAGCTTGCAGGATGACATCACTTCTTGTCATCTGAATTTAGTTCCCAAGCTAAATCCTCACTGCCAGCCTTTAGCATCTACCTGTGAAAAATGTATAGCCCTTAGATCTTTGCAGCTGCTGGAAGACATAAAATAATAAATCACTTACAAGACAATGTAGAAGGCTCCCTAGTTTTAGACATTCTGTCTCCTTGCTACATTGAAACGATTTTTATGGCACATTTATAAAATAATTTAATTTCAACTATTTTTCTGAAGTTTTGCAGGTTAACTTTCTACGTTCCAGTTCCCACTTTTAAAAAATGTAGATTTATAGTTACAATAGTGCATATACATTTCTGTTCTTTTCCAGTAGGGTACAATATGGATACATCTTTAAGCCCAGTACTTTACAAACCCTTTCAACACACACTTCTGTACCAGCAGTTCGATATACAAACAAAATACTATTCTAATACATTGTAAGGCAAGCATATGAATCATGTTGATATTCATGAATGACATATGATTATTGACAAAATTCCAGCTTGCTGTGCTGGCATTTCCTCCCTTTTGTTACACCACCCCCAAAAAACTCAAGCTAGTTTTTCAAGTGACCCTTGAGAAATGCTGCTTGAGATGGTTGATCCTATATGGGAATACCTTACCCCATTCCCTGTCTTGACAGCCCATCTACGTTGGCAATGCTAACCCCACTGTGGTGCTGCACTGTCATATCATATCCCTGCAACCCTAGGCTCCATCATAGTAATTTGGTATTTTCTTGGCTGGCTCCCTGTAGCCATAGATCCCTCTCAGATACATCCTGCCTCCTACTGCCAATACTTAGCACAAGGGCTTCTCTGTCATGGTAAAGTTTCATCATGTTAACATGGTATAATTTGTGCCCCTGCCTCCTGCCTAGCAGTTCTACCATGCAGGTAACATTACTGACCTTCCTTACCACTTTGAATGGTCCCTCCCAAGCTGACTGCAGCTTGTTGTGTCTGACAAGAAGGAGAACCATAACCTGCTGCCCCACAGCATACTCTCTCGCTTGAGCATTCCTGTCATACCAGACCTTTTTCTGCTGTTGGGCTTCTGCCAGGTTCTCCTGGACCAGGCCCATGAGTTCTCTGAGCCTTGTCCTGAGGTTTAGGGCATATGTCACAACAAACTCCTTGTGGCATTCACACTCACCCTCCTGCTCATCATGAATCAAATCTTGAGTTCCCCTCACCCTATGCCCATACAGTAACTCAAAGGGTGTAACGCATGTAGTTTCTGGGGATACCTCTCTGTAAGCAAACAACAGATGGACAAATATTTGTCCCATTCCCTCTTAAACTGGTCTGCAAATGCCTGTAGCATTGTCTTGACTGTAGAGTTTAACCACTAAACAAAACCATTAGTCTGGGGATGTTAGAGGGGGTCATGAGGTGCTTCACCCCACAGTGCTTTCACAGACAAGCCAGCAGGTCTGACATGAAACTGGCACCTCTGTCAGTCAGTATTTCTTTTGGGAAATCATCCCTGCTGAAAATCTCTAACAAAGCATTTGCCACCTGTTCTGCCTCAGTGGAGGGCAGAGCCATGACCTCAGAGTATCTGGTAGCATAATCTACTACCACTAGGATTTACTTTTTCCCTGTGGAACCTGGGGTATTCAAAGGCCACACAATATCCATAGCTATCCTCTGAAATGGCTCCTCAATCACAGGCAAAGACATCAAAAGGAGCTTTCACCTTGTCTCCTTCCTTGCCTACATTTTGGCACTGCTCACAGGTCCTGCAGTACCCTGTTACATCACTGGAACTCCCAGGCCAATAAAAGTTCTGCATAATGTGCCTGTTTGTATGCTTTATGCCCATATGACCCGCAAAGGGAATGTTATGGACTATGACTAAAAGTAGCAGATTGTAGGCTATGGGCACCACCAACTGCTGTATTCTATCTCCCTCTAACTCTCCCTCAGGGATCCACCCTCTATACAGTAATCCTTTGTCCCAGTATACAGATTCTCCCTTCCCTTGCGAATCAGGTCCCTCACTGACTACCTCCCTCAGGCCTTGTAATGTAGGGTCTGAGAAATGAGCCTGTCTCAACTCTCTCTTCATAACAATTACCAGCTCCCCTTCCACAGGAAGTCTGGTATTGTCTGAAAACAGTGCCTTAGTGTCAGCTGGGGTACTACTACTCACCTCTGCCCTTGCAGTCACTCTATCCAAGGGAACATCAGTACCCACAAGCAGCTGTGGCTCACCTTCAGTCTCAATGCTACAGGGTAGCTCCTTCCCTGAAGTAACCACCATGCCTGAGACTGTGGATCCCCCCAAGGCTATCAGACCCACATGCTTGTCTCCAAGCCTGACTGTATGTCACTGCATGCAAACAAGGTACTGCATTATCAAAATCATTCCTATCAGGACATCTGTAGGGATATCCTCAAACACACCTACTTGCTTACTTCCATTTCCACCCTCCCAGTCAAGGTGAACTCTAGCCAAAGGTATTTGGAATGGGGTAGTTATTACTGCCACCAGACAACTCTTTATCAGCTACTTTAAGGCTCTTAACAAAGGGTGTCCAATATTACTGTGTAATGTTACTATTAATCCAAATGGTAGTTTGACCAAGAGCAAGGCTATAAAGAGTGGCCCACACAGAGTCACCAAATGTATTTATTTTATTTATTTTACATCTGTTTACCGGGGAGGGCTGACTGGATAGAGCTGTTCATTTTCAGTGGATGCCCAGGGAGAAGAGTTCCAGAACAATTGCTAACATACTATACATAAGATCTTTACATAACCATTGTTGTTTACACATACAGTTATAAAATATAGCAGATAGTAACATATGATTGCATAAGATATTTACATAAGCATAGTGGTTTAGACATACAATTAAAAGTATAGCAGGTAGTAACATATGATTGTTGTTCATACAGTATGTTTAGTAGAGATAATCTTGAAGATGTACTGAAGATAAGATAAGAAAGGGAACACTAAAAAATTACTAGCCAGATAATCTTGAAGATGTAATAAAGATAAGAGAAGAAAGAAAAAACTAAAAATACTAGCCAAAGGAGGAGAATATAGACAAGTTCATATGAATATCAAATAAACATGAAAGCACTCTCAGAGCTTAAATCTGACTCACAAATAACATGCCACAATGAAAAGTTTAAATTTATTTAATAATAAATAATAAAATAACAAGAAAATACTCAGTAAATCATCACAGTAACATCAGAGTCCAAAATCACAGAAAATATTTAAAACACCATTGCAGAAAATATCTAAGCTACATTTCACTAACTGTATCTAGAAGAAATTACTATACTCTAGTTAACTTACTTCCATAGCAAGGCAAGCGTGGTGAACGGATCATCTAGCTGATGTTGTTGGGTCCATGTCAGAATACAAAGTACTCTGTCTCTCTCAGAGAGTGCTTAAATTAATATATCAAATATTACTGCTGGGTTAGCTTGCAGGATTACATCACTTCTTGTCATCTGACTTTAGTTCCCAAGCTAAACCCCCATTGCTAGAAGCTGCCAGCCTTTAGCATCTACCTGTGAAAAACACATAGCCCTTAAATCTTTGCAGTTGCTGGAAGACATAAAACAATTAAACACTTACAAGACAATGTAGAAGGCTCCCTAGTTTTAGACATTATGTCTCCTTGCTGCATTAAAATCATCTTTTATGGCACAGTTATAAAATAATTTAACTGAACTATTTTTCTGAAGTTTTGCAAGTTAACCATCTATGTTTCAGTTCCCACTGTTAATATATATATACTTTTACATATTTACAATAGTGTATATACATTTATGTTCTTTTCCAGTAGGATACACTGTGGATACATCTTTAAGTTCAATACTTTACAAACCCCTTCAACACACTTTTGTACCAGCAGTGGATGGATGGATACAGTTCAAATACATTTGTAACACAAGTTTATGAATCATGTTGATATTTACAAATGACATATGATTATTTACAAAATTCCATCTAGCTATGCTGGCAGTACCTCCCTTTTGTTACATGGTTAACAAATAGTGTGTAGCTATCTAAATACATAAGATCATATCATGTACTCATTGAGGTTTTAGTTGTTGATTACTTCATTGTCTGTTAATATATCAGGTAGGACTGCTCTATGTAACTAATTTAAAAATATCATATTGTTTGACTGATGTAGAATGGAATAGAGTGTAACAGGCTATTCTTAGTTTATCTTAGATTTTTTCCCTAGCTTATGAAAATAAATTACAATGCACTGAGATCATGGCATTATTCCAAAAACAAGGCAGTAAGGAAAACCAGGGCATACAGGGTACTGGAAGGAAATTCACAAGATAGCTTTAATGCCACAGAAATGGGAGTAAGTGAAGATGGTTACCATTTTGAAAAAAGACTCTGCTTTTTTATTCCCTAGTTTGACCAAGCAAAGTCCCTGATGCAATCCACACTTTCATTATTATTAATAAGCTAATCAGACATAGCGTAAATGCCTGCATAGTCCCTTGTATAGCTAGCTGATTAAATGAGAGAATCCATCTAGTGATATTTGAAGGATCTTCCTCGGTATATACATATCTAACTGGAGGTGTCCTGCAGGGCTCAGTATTCCACATCATTTTCTTTGATATCCATTCTAATGTTCCATGCTTGAGGTTATATAAGATTGATGATAATTGCAAATCAAGCACATGTGGTATCCTAACAAGATCTTAAGATAAATACTAAAAAATGTAGTGTGTTTTTGTTTAGTTAGCAGATTTTTCCCATGTCTTGTATAGTCTAATGTTCTGGCACAGCAGTTTTAGACTTTGTGATGTTAGAACTAGATTGTTCAGCAATCCTGGTTTGATTCCTTAAGCCTATTGTGCAATTCTGAGTGAGTCAGTTCTCCAGACATTGTTCTTGGTTTGTCCCTAAAAATGGAGGGGGCTAGCCAGTGGCCTTATCTGCTTAACAGATTCTTATTTACTTATTTAAACAGCGTATCCTTTCCAAACTGATACTGTCATCAAGGACTTGGGTACCTCTGTTGACAATGCACTATGATTTGGCCATCTTATCTTTACAATAGCTTTTAAATAATTTTATCTGGTCTAATTAAATTCTAAGGGTATATCCCATGCAGCTAAAGATATCTTTGTTCCCCTGTACTCATCCCTCATGAGGCTCATCAGTGAATATAATACAACTTTCAGGACACACCTTTCTAAGCATATTACTCCATTTGAAAGGAGTATAGCCAAACAGTCCACTTATGCTGTGCTGATGATGTCATAAAAAGGCCAAAACATGCATGTCCACAGTTAGTGGTATTTGGTTTTGTTGGCCTGAATCTGTCCACACAGACTTAAAAAGGAAAAAGTCATGTACATTCAGAATCCATATAGCTGAAACATGATGTACAGCTGAGTGACGTCTCCAGGCGTTTCTGCAGTTACCTCCTACTGCTCCTCTAGGCGTCTAATATTGCCTGTTCATATTTGCATTAATAATTCCAAAACCATGTTACATACAAGGTATCGGAAAATTTTATCTTGAAGCATACATGATGGCAAACACAACTGTATTGATATATGACCTCTGTCAATGGATATTTGTTAAAAATGTAAGGTCAAAGCTTCAATTTTTAAATGCTGATGCCACGCCCACTAGGAGTTAAAGGTACTCACACAAAAGAGCTCTACTGGAGGAAATGAGTTAAGGGGTCATTTGTATATATATCCCATGGGTCTATATACAGGAAGCTTAGGGTAACACATAGTGAAAACTCTAGCTTGCCTAGGTTTCTCTTGTAGTTTTACTGATTGGTTTCTCTGTGTGACTTTTCTTTTTGGTTTAGTTGTTAGTTGGAATATTTTGCAGAAACCTTAATGGTTATGAACATCAGCTGGGTTTAAAGATACTGTGTTTATAGAGTACAGCCAACCAGTCTACTTACGCTATATTGATGAGGTCATAAGAAGGCTAAAATGTGCATGTCCGCATCCAGTGACATTTGGCTTCATTGGCCTGAATATATCCATAAAGACTTAAAAAAGAAAAAGGAAAAAGTCATGGAAATTCAGAATCCATATAGCTGAAACATTTGCTGTCCTTAAGGGGGTCATTTGCATATATCCTTTTGGCTTCCATTACAGGATGTTTATGGTATCACACAGTGAAATCTCTTGCTTGGCTAGGTTCTTCTTCTAGTGTTTTCCATTTGAAAGGACATCAGTAATTTTTAACCTAAAAGATGAGGTGACTGGACCAAAACTCCCTTAGTTATTTAGATAGACTAGCGGCCCTTTCTTTATATTCATTCTCCCACTGACTGCTTTATGGTATTCCATACTTTACTTTTTGTGCCATGAAAAACTTTGCCCGTTTGACCTCTTTTACCTTTATATATCAATTTCTCCCCAATTACTCACAATCGACATCAACAAATAGATATGAATCATTGGTGGGGTAACTACCTAACCAAAACGAGTTAGCATTATTGAATTATGCAGCAATTTGTCTAGGTTATTATTGGCTTTAATGATTGCTTGCCTTGCATCAACTTATGCACCACTGAAAGAATTATTGCTGCAGTAAATATTATTGTATTGCATGGAGTGCTTCTATAGTGTGAAACCCGATCTTAAAAATTGTTAAGCACCCCTTGCTTCAGTTGTTAAGACTGGGTAGCATACTTTAACCTGCCTGTACTGTCCAGTAAATGACAATGGCAGAATTAAAAACAGGTGTGCTGGTAATGTGTCCCTGACTTTCTGTAATTTAAGAGCTATGTGTTTTACTGTACTGAAAGCTGGAAAAACACTTAGCACTTTTTTTTCATTAACTAGGAGCATATAAAGCTCCGTGAACTGCAAATAATTATAATTTTATGTCTGATCATAGCTCATTATTATGTGTTCTTAACATGGATGCCAAGAAATTCAATTTCTTTTTATCTTTTTATCCATGTCAAGAATCCATAATAAGCCAGTTATTATCAGTATTCTGATCACAATCCTCTGTATATTAATATTATTATTATTAATATTGCAACCCAAGAATTGCAATGGTTCTCGCAAGGATATTGGATTTCCAGATGTTTTGCATTCTGATTGCTTTCACAAGTCTTTGTATTGTTCTTTTGATTTTACTGAGGTTAAAGTCATACTCATAACATCCAACTGTCCATATGACAAAAAGTGTTCAGTTTTGCCATTATACATGTGTTAATACCTAATGATGTTATTTTCATTCTGGCAGCAAGAAGTAATGTAACAAACTATAGGCTTTATGTTCTGGTTACATAAAACTTTATACCTCTGTTTTGGTTAACCGATGGAGATGTTTTGCCTGGATTTTTAAGAGAATATGGCTAAACATAAACATACTTTAACCCTCTTGTCATGGCCAGTACTGCAGCAGCACTTATAGCCAAAACACTGTGTGCTCACTGTGTATGTTACATATACTCAAGGGATATTCCTGCATAATATATATACTTTTGCCTTTAGTGGAGAGCATAAAGGAGGAATATCAGTCTATATTAAATTATTAAATAAACATTTTGTTAGCATCTCATGTACCGTCATTGTCATTGAGGATGTTAGAGAAATTAATGGTACTTTAAAACATCTGATTATCAGGTAAAAAGGTATCTTCTAGTGAGAGTGGTGGAAAAAAGTAGTCTGGAAACCAACCAGGAAACGCTCATGGAAACCAGAAACTAGAAACAGAAGAATTAATCAATCAGTTGTGAGATAATATATTCAGAAAAGAAAAATGAATCTGTGAAAACTGATCACTGTTGCAAGTCACTTCTGCAAACCGTGTTTTTGTAGTTAATATATTGCCACAAGCCATGAATTAATTCTACATATTACTGTGTCACTGAAGTACATTAAACCCCACTAATTTTAGAGACCACTATCTCTGCTAAATAAATGCTGCTGAAGACTAGTTGCTGTAGTAGTGTTTATCATTTTTGCTCTTGTGATACTAAAACTTTTGGTGTACATTTTGTCTTTATGCACAGATGAAAATACTGGCATCCCTTCACAGCTGCTGAATAGGAATCATGGCCTGCTTTTCTCAGTCCTTATTTCCATCTGTTCAGACACTCATTACACTGGAATTCTTCAGCTGCATGTTACTAAATTGTCCCACACCTTTTACATACTCTACTATAGCAGTGTGTGTCTGTGAAACCATTACTTAACTGCATTTGTAGATTTTATTGGCCCCATTGTACACTTTTCAATTTGGCTATGAACACTGACTATAATCAACTTCAAGATTTACAAATAACAGATAAAATAAAGAAATTCTTGGGTTTTCTCAAAACCTGAGCATTTTCCTTTCTCTGTTGTGTGATGGGTTGAGATATGAAAATGTCATTTTTAAAACACAGTATTCAAAAGTATCTGATTCAAGCAGTTATATTTCATGACTGTTTTTTTTCTATCCATAGTACGAAGATTCACTCAGACACAAAAGAGTGACAGAATGAGACCTCTCTGAAGGATTTATTAAAGGCATGCCTGAGACAGTGACTGCTTAAGTCTTACCTCACCTCTGTGGAGCAGGACTACACTTAGGAAGCTTCAAACAGGGCAGAATGAATCACATTAAGTGAGATTTTTCACTGGACCTAGGAACCATGCTGTAATGTCTTACTTTAATCACAAGGGAAGGAAAATTTAAAGTTCCTTGGATTCTTATGGTTTTACTCTGGAGAATACATCAAATGGTGATATCTGACAAACTGTGATAAAAGAAAGTTAGAGAATAGTCAGCTCTCAGAAAAAAAATATCCATAAAAGGTGTATGTGATTATTGTTTTGAAATGAAAATAAAGAGAAGGTGTGTCGGGACGGGTAGAGATCATAATTCTTTGGTAAGGAGGAATTAAGAAGTGAAAAGAAAAAATTTTATAATTTAATTTTTTTTTTCTTCTTTCTCTTTTCTGATTTCAGACAGTCCTTTGTGTGTTTAATAAAATGGAAGTGCATTAAAGTCTTACTGGTGTCAAGACTAATGTGGAGAAAAGAAATGAAAGAATGTAAAGGGTTTATGCTGTTTACATATTACACTTACCATTAAATGATTAGGCCTGTTACTTTGTCATTTCATATGTGCCCTTTACTTGTAATGTTATTAGATGGTTTTACAACAAGAGTATTGTTAATGTTGAATGCTTTGCGACTGGGTCATGCCAGAAAAAGGGGCCTCAGACCAGTGTACATAGCCTGTTAACAAATATATAAATAAAATAAATAGTATAAGATAAGAACAGTGTTCGATAACACAGTTAAGAACAATGCACATTATGGAAACCTGGGCATCCGAGCATAAAATAAATACTGCAGGCACTGGTAACTGAAGTAATTCTCCCAGATTCAAGAAACTCCATGCAAGAATAAGACTATTCTTGCATGGAGTGGTTTGTGTCCATTTAGACCAGCAGTGCACCTTGCATATTCATGAAGGTGTGCTGCTGTTTAATCTACACAAACACAGACCATGAACGAGAGCAGGGGGCGTGTTCAAGTAGTGCATGGACACTAAATATGCCCCCTGCACTCAGAAAGTGCCGTACAACACTTTCTAAGCTGAACTAGCAATATATTAGAGCTTTGCTCTAATATTAGGCCAGTATTTAAGTGTCCGCGGACACGGAAATTAAAAAATAATCATTTCAGTGTCTGCGGACACTGAAATAAAACTCAGCAACAAGAAAGCAATGCAGGGGGTGTGTGACAGGTTCTGTGATACACTCCCTGCATTGCTAAAGTGCTGTACAACAGTTTTGTTACCTGCTAAAGCTGGAAATATGGGCAAAAGCACACATAACAGGGGATAAATCCTCCAAAGGTGAAAAAGCACAAATATAGCCCCACAAACATAGAAAGTTGACAGAGAACAGGTCATGCATTAGCATGAATAAGGTAAGGGTAGAAGTCTGAAAGCAAATATATGCCAATATCCCCTTACAGCATTGCATGTTAACAAAGGCACAAATAATGGGGGGAATAAATACTACGTTAGGGACAGACCTGAAAAATTGCCCTCACAGTGCTCACATACTTAAAAAGTTGATAGATAACAGGATGTGTATTAGCAAGAGTCCCTGCAGGATAGATGCCTGAAAGCGAAATCATTGCCAGTATTTCACAATTGCAGTCCCAAGTAGTTGTCAGAACACCACAATACACATCCATATAACCTAATAATATGATAATAATATATACTTTTTTTCACTAGCCTAAGGAATGTTTAAGTGTAGCTAAGTGAGCATGCACGTTATGGCTGTCTGCTTAACACAGCTTAAACATCCCATAGGAGTTAAATACAAACAGAAAAGTGCAATTTCAAAGCCAAGCTAGTGTATTGGTTGCAGTTGTGGTTTTACATGCAGGTGTTTACAGTTCAAGTCCCAAAACAGCTTATTTTCCTATGTGAAAGTAGTGTTAAAATTATTTTAGTAAACTTAAAATATGTAGCAACTTTTTTTGTCAACCAGGGTAGTGTAGCAGTTCCAAAAGTGAGATGTCAGTGTAGTAAAGATGTGAAACCCCATATAAACACAAGTGCCCCATACAGTATAGTCACACAAGAATATAATTTAATGAAAGCACATGGGGGATGTCATGGAAGGTAAACATAAAATTATAATGTGTATATAAATAATACTTTACAATATAAAATTGTAAGTATAATATGCTTAAACTTGCCTTAATCACTCTGTATCCACCAGACCTTGTTCTGCCCAGCAACAAAAGAGTCAACCTTGCCCAGTCTAGAACTTGGGATGCTGTCCTCTGCAGTCACAGAAAAATATCACTATACCATGTGAGCTGTAAGACTTTATAATGCTTTAACAAACATGTCATGCATTCTGGTCATTTAACATTAATAAAAAAAAACAACAGTCCCAAGTGTCAAACCCATGACCCTGAACACTATTGTCAAAGAAATGTATCATTACACCATCTGAGCAGTTGACCTTAATGTTGCTTTTTCAAACATATCATGCAATAGAGGCATACAATATTAGGGCGAAAGCTTTGTGGAACTATTCATGTGTTGTATATAGGCATACATACACACACACGCACACACACACACACACACACACACACACACACACACACACACACACACACACACACACACACACACACACACACACACATATATATATATATATATATGAAAAAAACAACTTTTTACACCAATGACAAGAGATGAGACAGTAAGCCAATATTTGAGTGCTTATTTGCAAATTGGCAAAGGAAAGCTGATGGAACGGCCCATTACAAGAGAATGAGATGTGCCAGTTGATTGGATAAAAGTAATGTGGGTATGCCCCGGTTCTATTGAGTGAGTGAGTGAGTGGATCCTGTGGGGGCTTGGTTCTGTCCTTCAATACTGTTGGGGTTCTGGGAGGTGTGGTCCTGCAATGGAATGGACTTTGAAATTAATCCTTTTAGCAGAATCTGCGGATACCTAGTGGTTCTTAATTGCCAAACATCCTGAAAAATGGAATTGAAAAGCAGGGATCTACCCCATATCAGAGAAGTTATCAATTACAACTGGCAACTTATCTCAGATAATACAGACCGTGTACACATACTGGGAGAGTCCCCTGTTTTTTCACACAAAAAACTAGGACACTACACAATTCTTTTGAAAACGGTCATCCTTCTTTTTCTCCTGTTTCAGGAGTTAACATGGGAGTTAATCCAGGCATGTTTGCTTGTAACAACTGTGTTTCCTGTGATTACATCTTACAGGCACAAGAATTTGTCTTTCCTCACAATGACAGAAATATTAAGTTTTTTAAATACTACGAGTGCAATAGTAGCTTTCTGGTTTATGCAGCAATCTGCAACTCATGTCCCTGCTTCTATATTGGCAAAACTACTCGGAAGCTCTCCAGCTGCATCAAAGAGCATAAGGCAGCCAATCAGAAAGCATGACAACAGAAATGCCTTGGGCAGGCATAGTGCGATATGCCATGCTTTTACAGCTGTTAGAATTTATGTCCTTGAACAATTAGAAACATATTTTGGGGACAGGGAAGGTCTTCTAAACTTTAAAGAACTTAAATGGCAACTTGAATTAAATGCAGAATCCCACCTTGGGCTCAATGAAACTAGAAACCTTAAAAGTGCTTTAAAGTGGATCAATTATTAAACTGCAAATGCACACATAACAGGGGATAAATCCCCCAAAGGTGAAAAAGCACAAATATAGCCCCACAAACATAGAAAGATGATAGAGAACAGATCATGTATTAGCAAGAATAATGTAAGGGTATAAGTCTGAAAGCAAATGTATGCCAATATCCCCTTACAGAATTGTGTGTTAACAAAGGCACAAATGATGGGGGGAATAAGTACTACATTAGGGACAGGGCTGAAAAATTGCCCTCACAGTGTTCACATACTTAGAAAGTTGATAGATTACAGGATGTGTATTAGCAGGAGTCCCTGAAGGATAAAAGCCTGAAAGCCAAATCATTGCCAATATTTCATGATTGCAGTCCCAAGTAGTTGTTAGAACACCACAATACACACCCATATAACCTAATAATATGATAATAATATACACTTTTTTCACTAGCCTAAGGAATGTTTAAGTGTAGCTAAGTGAGCATGCACGTTATGGCTGTCTGCTTAACACAGCTTAAACATCCCATAGGAGTTAAATACAAACAGAAAAGTGCAATTTCAAAGCCAAGCTAGTGTAGTGGTTACAGTTGTGGTTTTGCATGCATGTGTTTACAGTTCAAGTCCCAAAACAGCTTATTTTCCTATGTGAAAGTAGTGTTAAAATTATTTTAGTAAACTTAAATTAAGTAGCAACTTAGGGTAGTGTAGCAGTTCCAAAACTGAGATGTCAGTGCAGTAAAGATGTGAAACCCCATATAAACACAAGTGCCCCGTACAGTATAGTCACACAAGAATATAATTTAATGAAAGCACATGGGGGATGTCATGGAAGGTAAACATAAAATTGTAATGTGTATATAAATATTATTTTACAATATAAAATTGTAAGTATAATATGCTTAAAATTGCCTTAATTACTCTGTATCCACCAGACCTTGTTCTGCCCAGCAACAAAAGAGTCAACCTTGCCCAGTCTAGAACTTGGGATGCTGTCCTCTACAATCACAGCAAAATATCACTATACCATGTGAGCTGTAATATATATTTATAATGCTTTAAAAAACATATCATGCATTCTGGTCATTTAACATTAATGAAAAAAACAACAGTCCCAAGTGTCAAACCCATGTCCCTGAACACTATTGTCAAAGAAATATATCATTTCACCATCTGAGCAGTTGACCTTAATGTTGCTTTTTCAAACATATCATGCAAGAGAAGCATACAATATTAGGGCGAAAGCTTTGTGGAACTATTCATGTGTTGTATATAGACAGATACACACACCCACACACACACACACACACACACATATATATATATATATATATATATATATATATATATATATATATGTATGAAAAAAACTACTTTTTACACCAATGACAAGAGATGAGACAGTAAACCAATATTTGATGCTTATTTGCAAATTGGCAGAGAAAAGCTGATGGAACGGCCCATTGCAAGAGAATGAGATGTGCCAGTTGATTGGATAAAAGTCATGTGGGTATGCCCCGGTTCTATTGAGTGAGTGAGTGGATCCTGTGGGGGCTTGGTTCTGTTCTTTAATACTATTGGGGTTTTGGGAGGTGTGGTCCTGCAATGGAATGGACCTTGAAATTAATCCTTTTAGCAGAATCTGCGGATACCTAGTGGTTCTTAATTGCCAAACATCCTGAAAAATGGAATTGAAAATCAGGGATCTACCCCATATCAGAGAAGTTATCAATTACAACTGGCAACATATCTCAGATAATAGAGACCTTGTACACATACTGGGAGAGTTCCCTGTTTTTTCACACAAAAAACTAGGACACTACACAATTCTTTTCAAAATGGTCATCCTTCTTTTTCTCCTGTTTCAGGAGTTAATATGGGAGTTAATCCAGGCATGTTTGCTTGTAACAACTGTGTTTCATGTGATTACATCTTACAGGCACAAGAATTTGTCTTTCCTCACAATGGCAGAAAGATTAAGTTTTTTAATTACTACAAGTGCAATAGTAGTTTTGTGGTTTATGCAGCAATCTGAAACTCATGTCCCTGCTTCTATATTGGCAAAACTACTCGGACACTCTCCAGCTGCGTCAGAGAGCATAAGGCAGCAATCAGAAAGTGTGATGACAGAAATGCCTTGGGCAGGCATAGTGCGACATGCCATGCTTTTACAGCTGTTAGATTTTATATCCTTGAACAATTAGAAACATATTTTGGGGACAGGGAAGGTCTTCTAAACTTTAAAGAACTTACATGGCAACTTGAATTAAATGCAGAATCTCACCCTGGGCTCAATGAAACTAGAAACCTTAAAAGTGCTTTAAAATGGATCAATTATTAAACTGCTCTCCACCATTAACATGAAAGTTTTGCTAGTAAGCACATTGTAGCACATTGTAATACACTATAAATATTAAATTTAATTCACTGCTTTGTTTTTTGCATTGCTGGCTCACTGTATGCTTGTCTTTTGGTTAAATGGTTTAAAACTAACCCCGGGATTCAGCAAGCTCTGCACAGTGTGCAGGAATAGTGCAAGAGCTACTGCACGCAATATGGCCGAAAAGCGATCCAGGAATGAGCTCCTGGGACGTGCATGAGCGCTCCTACACTATTCCTGCACAGACACATCTCCTGTATGCTAATTACTCCATTTGCAGGTGAAAACCATGCAAATGAGGTGAATTAGTGAACCAGGAAGCAGGCATGTGTCTGTGCAGGAATAATGTATCCTCCAGAAATGTATTTGGCTACTAACTGAATACATTTCTGCAAATTACAAAATGGAGGCATGACACCTCCAAAGAAAGCATGTATTCAATGTAGTAGGCATGCCAATGGCCAAATATATGGCCATTGGCATGGTAAATAGTTGCAAAATTACAAAAATAACTTTTATTTTTTTTGGCCGATTTCGGCCACTTAAGTGTAGGTCAGCGATGCACAAATGGGATTGGCCCGAAAATAAGAAAAGAAGTTGAAAAAAAGCTTTTAAATCAAAATCAGCATTCTGCCATAATAGTCAATGGCATGCATAAGACAACAATACCATGGAACAGTGGTTGCTAGGGGGTAGGCTGAGTTTCAGTTTTGTAACCATGGATTGAGGGGACTGATACTGAATCATAGATTTCCCCTCACTGTTAGCTTGCACCCAACCGTATAGGTAGAGCAACACCATGGTATAAGCATAAGAGGTAGATGACCTCATGAGGGGGAGTGTCATGCATGCTGTAAGCTTATTGCAGTTCTGTCACCCGTGTTTGCCCTTAGCTAAGCACAGCTAAGGAAGGGGAGTGTGTCTGAGGCTGCCTAGCAGTAATTACATTGCCTAAACGGGTGTGTGTGCCACAGAGCAGGTTTTAAACAACAACAAAAAAAACAGGAAATAGCAGCTCTGTTCACATCTGAGCACTGGGTATGCATGGTGTGCCTTGGGGCTTAAACAGGAAGGCAATGGGAAGGGAAAACAGCATTAGGAAGGCAATCAAGGAGAACTAGCATAGCTGGCAGGTGAAATGTATCAGAATCAGCCAATTAAACAGGTAGCAACCCAGCCCAGCACACTACTATAAACTCTGCAGACACCTTTCACCTGGTCTTTCCCACAAGCTCTACACCACCGGTGTACACAGATGGGGAAATTTTACCTGACAAAACTAACAAAATGATAGCGGCTGCTGTTGCTCTCATACATCAATATGTGGAAGAGGCTGAGGGTGGTGAGGATGAGAATGCTGATGACCAACCTACAGTGAGAAGAAGGAGAAGAGTGTGCAGACCCAGGGTAACCTACCAGGGGCTACATGAGCTGGAGATAGTGGAGCACTATATGGTGGACAGGGACATCCTACAGCAAATTGTTGAGCTGTGCCAGCCACGCCTCACACACAGAACCAACAGAGGGGAACCCATCCCAGTGGATACCAAGGTATTTGTAGGTTAAGAATACCAGCCACAGGTATCTTCCAAAGGCCAACTGGGGATATCATAAGGATCTCACAAGCATCAGCATCCAGAGTCCTCCACCAGTTCCTGGATGCCATGTCAGCACATGCCGGTGAGCACATATATTTCCTCAACCCACATGAGGCGTTGACCAGCAATATGCGTTACTTCCACCAAATAGCAGAATACCCTGAGGTAGTGGGTGCTATAGACTGCATGCACATATACATCAAAGCACCACCTGGTGAGCGAGGTAAGAGCTACATAAACTGCAAGGGCTTCCCCTCCATCAACTGCCAGGTCATGTGAGATGCCAAGGGCACTATAATGAATGTATGTACTGTCAGCCCTGGAAACTATCATGACACCCACATCTAGCATATGACACAGCTGTACCAGAGATTTGCCAATGTGGACATGCCATATGGCCACCTAGTGGGGGATGCTGGCTATGGACTGGAGCCGTGGCTGATGACACCCATCAGAAATGCACACACATCCAAACAAGAACTGCATAATGAGGCACATGCACAAACCAGAATCAAAATAGAGCGTGTGTTTGGGATGCCCAAGTCACGGTTTCGGTGCCTGTACATATCCGGTGAAGCCTTGCAGTACTCTCCAGCTACATGTACACAAATTTTCATTGTATGTGCCATGCTACAAAATATGATCCTACGGAAACAGCTGCAGGAAGAACAGCACAGGGCAGGGCCACACAGCCCCCCACCATTGTCAAGACCAACAGAGGCACAGAGTGACTCAGAGGAGGAACAACCTGAGACTGCCCATGTAGGCAGAAGGAGGCATGCCCAGTATGCCCAGGATTTGGCAAAGAGGCAATGCATAGCACATACACTAACACAGTAGGAATCCAGGGAATGATACCTCTCTCTGACTCACACATACAGTAAAAGCGATGCCAAACATGACACTACCTGTGCTTTACCATGTATAGGGAGTGTGCTATGTGCATCCGACATAGTCAGCCTTCCAGCACCATCCGCAATACTGGTACAGCCACAAGGTAAGTCACTCTTCCTATCAATTGCTGAATGGAGTAGTATGTTCTGATAGTTGTATCTATGGTATGGATGTGAGCATGCAAGAGAATCGGGAGGCTGAATGGAATGGCAGCAGATAGTGGATACCTATATGGGTAGCATGAAATCCATAACAATTACTGGTGTCAACAAAGTAGGCAGTACTAGACAAGGTGACAAATCCCACTGCAGTACATGTGGTGACCTAAATGTGTGCCCATAGTACAGACACATGCATGTCAGTGAGGCTCACATACCCAACAACAGCCTCAGCCAGCTGGACAGGTGTAGATGACCATAAAGAAAGACTATGCTAAGGCCTCCAATTAATGGCAAAGGAGAACAGCCCCCCTCCAGACATACACAGACTTACTACAACAGCTCTGACAGTTGTATGTTAGTTCTGAAGGGTAGGAAGTATGAAACTGAAATGTAGTTCAATAAAACTTAAGATCTGTGCTCTATTGATATGCCTCCAGTCTGCATGATAGGTCAGAATACAAAACAAAATGGAAGCCAACAGAGGACCTAAAATACCAGTACAGTCAAAGCAAATGTTTACAGTCGTCAGGTGTGCCCCCCCACAATCCTATGTAGAAATGCAGTAACATGTACATGTGGGTTTAATAACAGTGGAGCACACATTATCTGAGCTGGCCCAATTTACAGGATAGATTGTTGCATGTGTACAATATGCAGGGCTCTGTATGTTAGGTTGTTGTGTGTTGTATACTGTGTGGAAGTGGTCAGCATGTAGGCATGGAGGGTTGTGTCCCAGTGGCCTATGTCCAGTACTGTCAATGAAAGGGCCATTTTCTGGCAATTGCAGTGCCAACCAAAATGTATCCCAGCAAGACCCAATTCAGCAGTCATCCATACTCATTGTTCGGATGTAATATCTGTTAGCATCTGAAAGATGTATATGCCATGAATGTGGGTCCAGACATGCACACAGTACACAGGTGGAATTACCCTAGACAGAGTACATAAAATGTACACACATTTGGAATTGTACATACAGGTTAGCAGCACATTAGTTGTCTGTGTAGTATGGAATACTGATGTAGTCTGATGAATCACTGACAGACCACAAAAGGCACAGTTTTGAAGTAATGAGAGACTGCCATTATCCCTGCACAAGGCAGCATAAGGGGAATGTCTCAGGTATATCTGTGAGTCAGCTGTAAGAAGCTTCCATATCACACATGCACTCAGCTCACCCCCACCATCAGCCACAGGTTTATCACAGGTCATATCCCTGCTGCTGGGAATGAGTACAGTATGACCCCCACTTCTGTATGGGAATACCCACAAAATGCAGCATGCTGAAGAGGTGTCCCATGCAGGTGTGTCCCTAGCTGTAAGCAGCACCCTGCCAGCATCCAGAACAATGGATTAATATGGACATGAACTATTGCCATTAACACCTCACACATTTACCCTGTCACCCCAGGGGTATCCAGTGTCTCGCATCCTGGGACTTTAGGAGTGACAGAATGCACTGGCCTGCTACAGATGGCCTGCATCACTACCAAATGCCCTACAGTCCTCTGTCAAAGACCTGTGCCTCACCCATACTGCCAATGTATGTTATCTCATGGGGTCCCAACTAACAACATAACACAGTCCACAGAACACAAATGCAAGGCCATGTCGACAAATTCCAGTAGCATGCCCACCATATCCTACTGTATGAATTGTGGACCAACCCCTAAATACCACTGGGATGAAGGGACAACAATAAGGATACTTCTCAGATATCACTCGCATAATGTTAGGAAGATGATAGAATAACAGAGTGGGGGTATAGCAGCATGGATGCCATGGAGTGTGTGAAGTCTGAAACTCTGATGTGTGCCCATACTACCCCTGTCAGCAAACCCAGTAATGGGTGGCTACAAACCCACTTGTAAACCACAATGTGAAGGGGAACTGACCAGATATATGAGCACTGCCTCTAGGTAAACTGGGTGAATCTTTACAGCTGAGAGGTATGGCCACAGCAGGATATGGCCATTCGGTTATGTCGATAGATGTACAAGCAGGGGATCTTCAGCATCCATAATACCAAGGTGCTGGACCATTTACACAGACCCATCAGCAAGTGTCTGCAGCTACCCCTCCAGAATGGTATGAGTGTGCAAGAATATGTAGGCTGCAGACCACTAAACTAGACACAGCTTCATTCATCTTGTATTTCCCAGGAATAACTGTGAGCAAATAAGTATATCTGTCAGTAGTTGATGACATAATACATCAGAGTGTAAAACAGTACTATGTCTGAATATCTCTGCTAACACCAACCATGTAACACAAGCAGCACCGACACAGTAGTTACAGTATCCCATTATCTTTTGCCCATTGTGACTCCATATTGTCAACCTATCTACAGATATCCTGCAGAAACATGTTGCTAGCTGTAGGTGTAGAACACACAAACCTGCACTGGATTACAGCCTACCTGGAATGGATTCACAAACTCAATACAGAAGGTCATACTGGGCATGCTCTTACACTTAGAGAAATGAAGCCCATGTCTGACAACAACAGTGGACTATACATATCTGTCAGTCACAGATGTTTGTGCACACACACCACAGTGCACACCATTCATGCTTTGCACACACATTGGATAGGAATACTCACACATATTCAAGGCCAACACAATATAATAGGTCAAACATACACACACACAGATGTGGGGAAGAAAGAGGCAGGCAGTGACAAAGAGATTGCCATCATGAGGCCTGTCCCATCCACCACACATCCAATTGGCCAATATCACATGATGTGCCGATGTCAATCACTGTAGACATTTGCTTTTGGTAACCCTCAGCCATATACTGTCTGTGGTGCTTGTGATAACTGTGTAATATGATAGTACAAATGAGTATTCATCTAGCATTTGTATACCCAGTCCTGTCAAATGTAAAGTTGTGTGTGACTGAGGGTTTTGTGTGTATGTGTGTGTGTGTGTGTGTGTGTGTGTGTGTGTGTGTGTGTGTGTTTCCAGAGGAATGGTTTATGGCTCATTCACACACACACTGCACTTCCCATAGCCCATGTTAGCACTCATGCTGATGTCAGTCACCTTGAAATAAACCTCTGGCCAGTTCTCAGCCCCATAATCTCCATGGTGCTTGCGATAACTATGCTATAGTGTAACATACTAGTTAGGGAATCTAATCCCAGACATGGTATCTATAAAACTGTGTGTGCGTGTGTGTGTGTGTGTGTGTGTGTGTGTGTGTGTGTGTGTGTGTGTGTGTGTGTGTGTGTGTGTGTTTGTGTGTAGAGATTCATGATTTTGAGGCTATTCAGTCACAACACCTCCAATTGCCCTACTTTAGCAAGCCTGCTGATGTCAGTCACCTTGAAATACCTCTTAGGACAGAAGCCAGCCTTGTAAGCTGTGTGGCATGTGCAATAACTGTGTAATGCTATAGTGTAACATACTAGTTAGGTAGGAGTTCTAATCCCAGACATGGCAACTGTGAAGCACTGTGTGTGTGTAAACATTAATGGTTTTGAGACCATTCACAGTCACTACACCTCCCATTGCTCCCCTTTGCAAGCCTGCTGATGTCAGTCACCTTGAAATACCTGTTTGGAAAAGACCCAGACATATAAGCTCCGTGACGCATGTGGTAGCTGTGTAATACTATAGAGTAGCATACTACTTAGGTAGGAATACTAATCCCAAACATGGCAAGTGTGAAAGTCTGCATGTGGAGAGATTATTGATTTTGATGCTATTCTCAGTCACTACACCTCCCATTGCCCTACTTTAGCAAGCCTACTGAGGTCAGTCACCTTGAAATACCCCTTCCGACAAGACCCAGACATATAAGCTCTGTGGCACATGCGATAGCTGTCTAAATCTATAGAGTAGCATACTACTTAGGTAGGAGTTCTAATCCCAGACATGGCAACTGTGAAACTATGTAAGTGCATGTAGAGATTAATGACTTTGATGCTATTCACAGTCATAACACCTCCCATTGCCCTACTTTAGCAAGCCTGCTGATGTCAGTCAACTTGAAATACCCCTTTGGACAAGGGTCATCCCTATAAGCTCTGAGGCATGTGTGATAACTATGTAATGCTATAGTATAACATACTAGTTAGGTAGGAGTTGTAATCCCAGACATGGCAACTGTGAAACTGTGTGTATGCGTGTGTAGAGATTAATGATTTTGAGGCCATTAACAGTCACTACACCTCCCATTGCCCTACTTTAGCAAGCCTGCTGATATTGTCACCTTGAAATACCCCTTTGGACAAAGGCCAGCCCTATAAGCTCCTTGGTGCGTGCAATAACTGTGTAGTGCTATAGTGTGACATACTAGTTAAGTATGAGTTCTCATCCCAGCCATGGCAACTGTGTGTCTCTCTGTGTGTGCAGAGATTGATGAATTTGAGGCGATTCACAGTCACTACACCTCCCATTGCTCTACTTTAGCAAGCATGCTGATGTCAGTCACCTTGAAATACCCCTTTAACAAGGGCCAGCCCTATAAGCTCTGTGGTGCATGCAATAACTGTGTAATGCTATAGTATAACATACTAGTTAGGTAGGAGTTTTAATCCCAGACATGGTAACTGTGAAACTCTGTGGGTGTGTGTGTGTGTGTGTGTGTGTGTGTGTGTGTGTGTGTGTTTGTATGTGTGTGTGTAGAGCTTAATGATTTTGAGGCCACTCACAGTCACTATGCCTCGTATTACCCTACTTTAGCACGCCTGCTGATGTCAATCCTTTGAAATTTCCCTTTGGAAAAGGGCCAGCCCTATAAGCTCCGTGGTGCATGCCATAAATGTGGGACAATGCAGTAACAGTAACTACACAGGTATGGGTTTGAATCTCATCTGTTGCAAGTGTTTGTGTGTGTACCTCAAAGATTTTGGCCCCATTTACAGCCAGTACACATCTCAGAGCCTGACTTTGGCAGTCCTGCAGATATCATCCACCTTACAAGTACCTGTTGTCAATCCTAAACCATATCAGGTCAGTGTTGCATGTGGTAAATGCATAGCATAATGGTCCATAAAGATTGTTAGACAGAAGTGTGAACCTCCCCCCTATCAAATGTAAATGTGTGATTAGGGTAAAATTATTTTTGGGATCTCTCCCCCACTACATCACCCAAAGCCAGTATTTACAAGG